>NC_009323.2:0-70087 GCF_000002845.2 Leishmania braziliensis MHOM/BR/75/M2904
ATGCTTGTTGGATGAGCAGTGCATGTCCAAACACGTACCTCTGCTTGCCTTGAAATTGGCCTCCGCCAACACACACGCCGCCGGGAACACCGCCCACACGGTGGAGTGCGCTTGGCTGCTCGCCAAACGGATCGCCTGTGCCAAAGGGTCACCACCAATGGCTGTCAGCACTCGGCGAGGGTTACGTTGGCGCTCGAGCTTCCACTCACCTCCTACATAGCTGCCCTGAATGTCCTCAAGAAGGCTGAGGGCGTCGAGCATGGGCGCTGCAGTGTGATGCAGTGAGGAACGGCGCTGGTGACTGGGAAAGAAGACGAGAGAGGTGAGGGGAGGACAACGAAGAAGAGCGAAGGGCCACTCTGCATCATAGTCCCGTTCACGACAGGGAGCCTAGTCGGCTAGATTCCTCTTGGCCCTTGGTCACTCAGTGCAGTTTCCCGGTATACACACACACACACACAGTGCTTGCAGCAGAAAGCGCGCGAAGCGCATTGGAGGACGCCACACCACGGCACATTCGCGTCATCCATTTTCCAGCCAGTGAGGTGAAGCATGAAAAGAGCCTCGACGAGAGTTGAGGCACGTCGGCTCCGTGAAAAGGGGGAAACGGGGTCAGCACGTTTGTCGTCTACGCCCTATTGCAAAGCGATGCAGGCGTCCCCCCCCCCCCCATCGCGCAAGAAAGGACAAGGGGGTCGAGTTGTAGCGCTCAGCGAGCAGCTGAGACAGCATCGTCACTCGTCCACCACGCAAGCAGGGTGTCATAAGCGACACACCGCTCAGCGCCCAATCCCGTGTGCCGATACAGTTGAGGGCGGCACACTCCCTGGCGCTCAGACAGCAACGCAGTACGTTGTAAGCCACACGGGGCGTGCAGACGGAAAAGCGGATGCAGTGCCTTCGTCTGATGGGCGAAGCAAACGACACCCTTGACGCAATCCCGCGGCATCGGGAGGACCCCTTGGGTGTGGAGCACGGGAACGCCGCTGGAGATGAGACAGAAAGACTGTGCTTCACCAACGGCGCAAGTGGCCCAGCTGCCGCAGCGATCCTCAAGCAGCTCCCGCGCTCCGTTTTAGCGCAGCTGCCCTTTTCCTCAGGGAAGTTCGGCGGAAACGCGGCACAACATGCAGCAATACGGCCTGGGGACGGAACAACATGCACGCAACAGGGCTGTCCTCCTACACACTTCACCTTTCTTACTGAAACATACCGCTCACCAGCCGCACGAGGAGGGGGAGGGAGTGACAGTGCGACAGGAGGAGGCATTGGCAAAAGTGCGGCTCCTCTGTGCCATCACACATGTCAACCAATATGCGGCGGCTAGACGTGAAAAGCTGCGTAGTCGCAGGCAGGAGGAGATATTCATGCTTTCCAGCGCAGCTCATGTGCGCTGGGAATGAATGCTGTTCATCCCACCCTCGATGGGGTTCATCGTCATGACTCTGAAGGCGCCCACCCGTGGGCTATAGGACTACGTGGTCCTCAGCACTGGCTCACATTCGCGCGTTCCGGCAGCGCACACTTGCCAAGCCCGTCAATGCTGTCGATGCAGCTATGCTTTTCAATAGGGCTCTATAGCTGCTGGTCGCCTGCCGGTTGTGCTAGTCTTCGGCGCGCGGTGCACCGATAGAGGGTGGCACGTTCGCCAGCTCCCCACACTCACCGAGATTTTGAATGCTGCGCACCGCGCAGTGTGCTACCGCCGTGACGCAGCGCTACGTGCACGGAGCAAGCGGAGCGACATTCGGGAGAGCGGTGCACCGCCAAAACTATACCGCCTCGAGCTGCTGACACGCACCGAGGCCGCCAACAGCCTCAAGCAGTGTGCACTCATCACTGCTGCCGATGCCATCCACTGCGCCGTCGGTGACAATGGTCGTGAACAAGGGGGGCGCACCTGCCAGCGCCACTAGACTGTGCAAATCCGCGCAGCACAGGAACTCGACGCCGCACAGCGAGCGGCAAACGCCGAACCCCGAAGTTGCAGAGAGGGCTGCCTGGGGTGGCAAGCAGCCGCGGGGTCCAGTATGATCAGCACCTCAAAGCGAGGGCGCGCCATGGTCACCCTAAGTCGGGGTGGAGGAGTGCCGATGAAGTGGAGCGTGGGGAGCCCGCAGACACCAGCACAAAGGTCACACAGCTTCCGCGGCGTAGCGGGACCTGCGGTGAAGAAGAGGGCTCGATTCTCTGAGTCGAGATGCCCTCCGGCGGCTTCAAAGACCAAAGTGGAAGTGTGGCGCTCGCCGCAGTGCGCGACGCTGCCGCTGCGTAGCGGTGGACCCAGAAAATACTCTTCGCTACAGGTGTTAGGGGCTGCCGTGTAGTGGCAATCGCCGACTCGCGCGCTCCACCGTCCGACGCGTTTAGCAAGATGCTCCGCAGCTCAAGGGTAACCGGGCCTCGCCAGCGTTGTGCACGGCAGACTCCCGCCTCACACGGCGCCTGCGGTCACCTCGGCGTACACACTGTAGGCGACTCCAAACAGTGCGACTGCCCGGGCACAACCCAGCATTTGGGCAAGGGTGTCGGCTGTCAAGGCGCCAAGAAGGTGGTGTGACTGAGTGTCGGTGCGCCGGTACCCCTCGTATGCCATGAGGTCATTGTGGATCGCCTCCCAACATGCAGTGAAAAAAGGCACCCTCCCTACTGTCAGGTCAATGGGGGGATGACGATGCAGGAGTTTCGAGAAACGCGAATCGTGGGGGAAGTCGACCGACAGAGACGAGCACCGAGGCAGGGCAAACGACGAAAAGGATGTTGGTGATAGGGCCAGAAGACGGAGCAACGAGCGAGCGGCGAGTGCAAGCAGAAGGAGAACTTCAGCAATGTGTGCCAAGAGTGGGCCGACGGTGGTGCTTCTCTCTCTGCAGGCTTCGCTGTTGCATCTCATCCGATTCCCTCACAGTCACAGCAACGGCAGTCGCCGATGCAACGGCGAAAGAAAACAAGCGTCCATCCCGCCTTCAGATCGCACTTTTCGTGTGGCACAAAGAGAGACGGACAGAGAGGACGCGGCTGCAGGTCGGAGAGAGGTAGCAGACTTGGCGTGGCAGCAGGCGAGGCAACTCGGCTGTGCGACAAACATACTGCGTCTCGTACACATTACTGCTGCCCACCGCACAGATCGGAAAACAGAGGGGGCGTCGTCCATGAAACGGAACCAGGCGTAGCACCCACGGGAACAGAAGCGGCAGCACGCCTCCCTCGGTGAGAGCACAGCCGTTCGAAGAACCGAAGAGGACCACACCCTACGCACACTCAGTGTGCGAAAGAACGCTGTTGAAGAGCAGCATCTCCAGGAAGCAAGCGCGGACATGATACGCAGAGCCCGCCCCCAGTACTCCAGTGGGTACCCAGGCACAGACCCACCACGCACTGCTGCATCATTGTGGAGTCCCTGTTGGGGGTGTGCAACAGTAATAGCGAAGGAGCCGCACCAACAACCATCGTTTCCAGGACAGGGGGCCCCAGAGAGAAAATGTGACGCGCACGTGAAGCCCACATAGCGACAGAGCTAAGCGCGACTGCTCTTCGATGAGGCTATCAGACAGATCAGTGAGAGCCCCGCACTTCGCTCGCTCAAATCGAGAAGACCGTCAATCCAGCGGTGGCACGGGTGTTTCGTGGGTAGGCTCTAAACTCGTCGCAGCATTGCCCGGGGAGACATCGCTCATGCACGCTACAGCTGCGGCTCGTCCGTCGCACGTTGCATGGTTGGTCACCACAGCAGCCCGGTGACGTAAAGAGAGACAAAAGAGGTGCCTTGAAATCGCCGCCTGCTGGGCGGATGTATAGATTCGGACACAAGCGGTGATGAGCTCAGGGATGTGAATGTGGACGATAACGAAAGAGGCAGGAAAATGGGGAAGAGTGGCACAAGCAGCTCGAAGCGGGCTGTACATGCTGGCAAGCTGAACAACAACATGCGACAGTCAAAGGTGTTTCGATATGAAAGAGGGGGTGGTGAGGCAGAGCTGTCGCGTTTGCTAAACACGTCATTGCGAATACGAGCATCAGGCGGGAATCTGCTCTACCACGCATCCCCAATGACGTGGCACACCTCAGCAGAGCATCAGACCCCAGTTCCCCGCGCTGTGTGAAGAGGCCAGGCAGCCCCCCCCCTCCCTCTGTATCGTTGCCAATGCGCCGAAGCACCTCTGGCGGTGGCAGGGTCAAGGACCCACAGGACATTGCGCAGGTCGGTGCGATGTATCGGTACTAATGTCCGCTGTTGGGTCCTGGATGGCGCTGTGTCGGAGCAACCTGCGGCAGTGGCACCATTTGCATGACGGGCAGAGTGTCAGCGCAACTCGAGCGTATCCCAACCTAGCACTCACTGGCTACCGGGGTGGGGAGCCTGAGCCACCTCTCGAGGGATGCACCACGCGGCGAGCGGCATGATGAGAGCGGCTGTCAAGCGACCATCGAAGCAGTGCGTGTGTGTGTGTAGTTTGAGGACGAGGCCGTGCTCGGATGACTGAGCCCCTGTATTACTCTAACATGTGCCTACCGAATGCCTTGCCCCACGCGATGGGCCCGGGTGGGGTGGCGTTTCAGTCACGGACTGGGACAGAACAGGGACATTGAAACAACAGAAATTAGCACGCATATAGGCGTGCGAGGCACAGTTGAAGAGGAAACGAAAACGACAGCACGTGGCCTACTAAAGGGAGGGGGGCCGTCAACAAAAGAAAAAAAGACTCGAAAAAAACATGCGAGACACAACAAAAGTTTGCTGTCGTAGCCGTTCTGTTTTCATGACAACGCGGTCCAACAGCCTTGCAGCACCTCCGGGTGCCTCACAACGGCTCCCACACGCGGGTGAGGCACCCGGAGATGTTGGGAGGAGAAGAGCTGCCCACTGCTCAGTGCACACGTCGCTATGGCAACTCAGCGGGCAAACAGAAAGAAGTGCTCAAGTGATTACAGTATGTGTAGTTAAAGAATAAAAGAGTTGCTGGACATGGCTGAGTGGGGCACCTTGCCGAGGGGGAAACGATTGAAGTGATGGAAGAAACAACCACGAGGGAGGAGAGGGGAGGCAAGGCAAAATACTCCGGTTGGCGAGCGAGAGGAAAGGGATAGGGATAAAAGCCAGAAAATGGAACACAGACGCTCACAACATAACCCCAATGCGAAGGCTCCTTGTCTCGCTATCCACAACTCCGCTGCACCTCAAAGAAAGAGAGAAAGAGGCGACTGTCGCTCTGCAAACGCCCCTTCGCTGCTTTGATACTCAACATCGGAAAACAAAACAAAAAAATCAGGAGCGACAGGTGCACTTGCAGCATCCGTTCGCATCAGCTCAAAGTGGAGCATGTCGAAAATGCGGCCCGCACGAGATTACCTCGACGCAGTCAGCACACATTCTACCCACACACACACACACACACACACACACGGCTTTCTCGTCACTGTGGCTTGATGCGGCGCAACTCAGTGGCGGCGGCGACCATGTTGTGCAACGCCGCGCGGCACTCATCCCAGGTACGAGTCTTCAAACCGCAGTCGGGGTTCACCCATAGCTGCCGGACAGGGATGTGCTGCGTCGCCCTGAGCAGCAAGTCGACAATCGACTGGATGGTGGGGATGTTAGGGCTGTGGATGTCGTACACCCCCGGGCCGACGCAGTTCGGGTAGGTAAAGTCGGCGAACGAAGTGAGTGGCTCCATGTCTGAACGAGAAGCCTCAATGGAAATCACGTCGGCATCCATGGCCGCGATGGTGTGGATGACGTCGTTCACCTCCGCGTAGCACATGTGTGTGTGAATCTGTGTCTGCAGGGCAACACCCGACGTGCTCACGCGGAAGCAGCGTGAGGCCCAGTCCAGGTACTCGCCCCACTTGCTCCGCTGCAGCGGCAGCCCCTCACGCAGTCCCGGCTCGTCCACCTGGATCACGGAGATGCCGGCGCGCTCGAGGTCGCACACCTCGTCACGGATTGCGAGCGCCAGCTGCTCCGTCACCTTCTCTCGCGGCAAGTCCTCGCGAACGAACGACCAACAGAGAATCGTGACTGGGCCAGTGAGCATGCCCTTCACGGGCTGAGACGTCAAGGACTGCGCGTAGGCAGCCCATGAGACCGTCATCGGGTGCGGACGCCAGACATCGCCGACGATGATCGGCGGCTTCACACAGCGCGACCCGTAGCTTTGCACCCAGCCGTTCTCCGTGAAGGCGAAGCCCTCGAGCAGCTCGCCAAAGTACTCCACCATGTCGTTACGCTCCGCCTCACCATGGACGAGGACGTCGAGGCCGATGTCCTCCTGTTGCTTGATGGCGTACGCGATGTGCTCCTTGAGCTGCGACTCGTACGCCTCCTTGCCCACGCGGCCTTTCTTGTGCGCCAGGCGCTGCGCGCGCAACTCGGCTGTCTGCGGAAAGGAGCCGATGGTGGTGGTGGGCCACAGGGGCAGGTTCAGCTTCTCCTGCTGCACGAGCCAGCGCTGTGGGAAGGGGTCGAGACGAGAGGCGTCGGCGGCGGTCAGGCCCGCCACGCGGTCGCGCACCGCCATGCGCACTACGCGCTCCGTGTCCTGTCGAGCACGGAGAGGGGCGCTGTACTCCGCCACAGCGGCCTCACTTCCAGTGACGACGGCGTCCGCCAGCAGCTTTAGTTCACCGCACTTCTGCAGCGCAAACGCAAGCCACTCCTTCACCTCCGGATCGAGGCCCGTCTCACACTCCAGGTTGATGGGGGAGTGCAGGAGGGAGCATGATGTGCCGATCCACACAGCACGGTCCGGGGACTGCTTCCGCAGAGATGCAAGCAGTTGGTAGGCGTCCAGCAGATTCGAGCGCCACACATTTCGCCCGTTTACCACGCCGGCAGAAAGGACCCAGTCCGCCGGTAGCGCACGCTCCACCGCAAGAACTGACTGAGTCTGCGCGCTCAGGTCCACATGGAGCCCATTCACCGGCAAGGTGGCAATGAGCGAGAGGTGATGCGATACGTCCTCAAAGTAGGTTGTCAGCAGCAGCCTCACGTCAGTGCCAACCGCGGCGCGCAGGTTGCGATACGTCTCCTGGTAAGCATTCCTCCAGCTCGACTCGAGCTCCAGCACAAGCGCCGGCTCATCGACCTGCACCCACTCCACACCCAAGGCCGCCAGGCGCTTGAGAATACCCGCGTACACCGGCACGAGCTTCGGAAGCAGGGATGCACGATCAAACAATTCCTCGCCCTTCACCTTGCCCAGGTACACGTACGTCACGGGGCCGAGGAGTACCGGCTTCAGGCGCTTCGCATCGAAAAGCTCCTTCGCCTCCTCAACCTCCTCGAAGAGCTGCGGCCAAGAGACGCTGAACTCCGCAGACGCACTCGTGAACTCTGGCACAATGTAGTGGTAGTTCGTATTGAACCACTTCGTCATTTCAGACGCCGCCGCGGGAGCGCCGGTTGGCGCGCGACCGCGGGCCACGCGGAAGAGGGTGTCGAGGTTGACAGTGGCATCCCCGTTAGCACAGTGACGCAGAGGTGCATTGCCCAGCATCAGAGTGGTCGTCAGCACATGATCGTACCACGCAAAGTCTCCGACAGGGAGAAGGGACACACCCCTCTCGCTCTGCTCCTGCAGGTGCCGCTTTCGGAGCTTACTACCAACCTGGCGCAGCGCAGCCTCTGTCAAGTCGCCTCGCCAGTAAGACTCGAGAGTCTTCTTCAGCTCCCGTTGCACGCCTACACGTGGAAAGCCCAGTGTGTGCGTCGTCACGGAAGAAGACATTTCACTAAACGATTGAAAAGGGAAGTGAACTGAAAGGAAGGCGATGGGGGTCTGCAGGTAGTGCCACAGAGAAGTGAGAAAAAAGAAAAGGAGAAACAGCTGCGCTGTGGTGGCCTTCAGAGAGGACTTCCATTGTTATTACCATTCACCAAACGTTGTTCGTGGATCTCAGGGGAAAGCATGGGGGCGAGCCTTGTTGCCCTCCTTTGAACAGCGCAAGCGCGTGTCAGTAGGGAGCCTTTCGGCACGGAAACTACTCCATTTCTACGAAGGCGGGTAGACAGCGCAGCTTACCTTACGCTGACAGCGTGCTCTTTTTTCGCCGCTGGGACGTCAGTAGCGACGGAAACCTATGGAAAGTATATCGTTTCTCTTTGAGTCCGCATCAGCATCCAGTTGATACCACGATACTTACCTGGCGCCTGAGAGGCAAACCAGGCCTCCTGCAAGAAGAATCTCGTGGGCACTGAGTCTTTCGCATCCTAGCCGCTGAGAAAACAACAACAAAAAAACTCACTGTTTCGGCGCAGGGTACTCTGAGCTGTAGGATCCGCTCTTCACAACTCCTGAGTTCCCATTTTGCAGTGGCATTGTGGGTGGGTGGGTGGGTGGGTTGCGTACGAAGTGCGCCGTAGAATAGGACAGAGATAGTGGGAAGAGTAGACGGTTGATAATACAATTCGTCGCCTTGACTTCCTTTCATCTTAAGCATTGAATAGAAGCACCGAAAAGGGGGAAACAGCACATTTTCAAGCAAACATGGCACGAAAAGAGTGGAGGAAAAAAAGCCGCAGAGACAAACTTCATTTTGGTTTCAGCAAAAACAAAAAAATAGGAGAAAAAACGTTTTGCATTTTCAAGACAGTTCTACACTGCGGTCGCTCACAAACACGCGGCAGTGTTATGAAAAAAAAAAGGCGGGAAACTGCAGAAAGACACACACACCTCGACAAAAAAGCCATCAAAACAATCAGGCAAGAAAAGACAATGTCTTGGATTCCTCATTTCTTGTTGGCTGTTCTGGGCAAGCGTCCACAGAGCTGCGGGTACACTCGTATGGTTTTACGCGAAACCTCCTCAAAATGCCAACGTGCAACAGTGTAAGATCGTTGTTGTAACCGCCACGTGGAATGTGGGAGAAGAACGTCACGACAAAACAGAGAACGCCAATGAAGATGCTCGGCACAGGGCCCGCACACTCTGTGGACAGTTATGCGCGGTGATCCTTGAAAGCAAACATATATCTTATCACGCGCATCACGTAGGGAACAAATACAGAGATATCCAGAGTGGCCTGCTTCTCCACACCTTTGCAGCAGCGCGGGGCAGAAGAGACAACATCTGGTTAACAAGTCTGTCTTTGACTGCGATGATGCTCCCCCCTGCCGAGGACAATAGCAGCCCCCTGCGCAAAATCCCGTACAGCAACCAAATAACTGGCAGAAGCAGTGCTAAGGGGTAGCACAATAAAATAAAAAATAAAACAAGACGAACAAGGGAGCTGGACAACGAGAAAGCATTTTGGGGGGGAACGTGTCTATTCCATGGCGAGCACGTGGGCACCCATAGACACGTACAACCACAGTTCTCCCCACAACGGCTACCTTGTTGCTACTTCAAGCAATAGGGGCTGTCAATACTGTCGGAGATCGTCGAAACAGCTGCAGTTCTACTGCACATAGCCCAGGATCACTCCTGGACTAAGCCCAACACTCACACGCCGCAGCAACAGCGGAAAATAAAGAGCAGGAGGGTTTGTTTATTCGCTAGATTGCGAACAGGATGTGAGGTTAGCTGCTCCAAGCTTTATGATGCTTGTAAGCCTCCCTAGTACAGCACCTGTCTGTATATGTTTGCCAGTTACAAGAGTTTGCACAGTCGTATGCGAGGGAATACTGCAGGCTCTTGGCTTCTCCACAGAGTTGGTTCTCAATGTTAATACAGCAGTGAGGTGCCTCGGGTCATCAGGTCAAGTGTAAAACAGTATATTGTATGGGTAGTAGTAATAAAGCAAAGGATAACGTGTCATTACGTACGAGCTCTAAACGTTGTATACATGGCAGAGCAAGTTAGAGCAGCAGTGCAGCTCTACGCACCGCTCGGTATTATACAAAAGACGTACAAGAACATGCCAAGAAGGGCGCCAGCAATCGGACCGACGATAGGTATCCAGAAGTAGTAGCCGTGCAGGGTGAATGGCTCCTTGCCCCAGAGCATGGCTGTGAATATACGGGGTCCGAGATCGCGTGTAGGGTTGAGAGCATATCCAGAGTTGATACCTGTCGTGATACCAATGACGAAAAGCAGCAGTCCCACGGCAACCGGCTTGTAGCCATCGGCGGGTGTCATGCGGTTATCGTTGATGGCGAGAATGCCCATCATGAGCACCATCGTGTTGAATATCTCACTCCACACCGCAAAGACGTTCGATACGTTCGGGTATGTGACAAAGACACCGCTGAACTTAGAGGCCATCGTCTCGTTTGGAAGCAACATGACCCCGGCGTCGTCAAAGTGCTGCTTGAAGAGCCCATAGACGTTGGCCGCACCCAAGATGGCACCGAGAAGCTGGGCTAACATAAAGCCTGGCGCTTTACGCCAAGGAAAGGCGCCAAAGGCGCAGTTGGCGAGTGTTACAGCCGGATTCAAGTGACCACCGGACACACCCATAGTTATGAAAAGGGCAATGGCAAGCCCAAAACCCCATCCCAAGGTGATTGCGAGGTAGCTCACGTTTGTCTGAAAAGAGGCTGTGTTACCGGCGTGAAACGTGGTGGTTGCGGTGACGCCGATGCCAAAGGAAAGGAGGAAAAACGATCCGAAGAACTCGGCAACGTACTCGCGTATCCACCATCGGTACCGGTAAAGAGGCCACGTATCCTGCGCCGTCAAGTCTCGTTTCTGCCTCTGCTGTTGATCCTCGTCCATGTGGTTTTCAATCGCCATCCCTTCCGGGTCCTCTTTCTGCAGGTAGAGCTGGACTTCGCCCTCATAGGAGGGATAGGGGGTTCTGTCGACGCTCATCTAGGTCCACTGAGAAGGCCTGCGTGTTGGGGAATGAAGGTGATGGGGGCGAGAACTCGTGCTGTGGGTGCTGCTAATGAAATGTGTAGTATACACACGTACACGTACATATAGAGAGAAGCATCAGGGGTGTTTAAAGAAGAAGAGAGACGATACAAGAGGGCAGAGTGTTCAAGGGACGGCATTCGCCAGCAGAGGGATCCGGCTGGAAAGCCGACGTGATAAAAAATGGCGAGGAAGTGAGGTGCAGCCAACAAGGCGGTTTTCCTGCGCCGAAGTCAAAGTGAACTCTTAAGAGGCTTTGCGCAAGCAAAGGGTAGAGGGGGCATTGGGCTTGCGTTGCCGGCGTCTCTGTTGCCTTGGCGGAGAAGGAGGTGTGAGGCTGCCGCTGCAAGAAAAAAACGTGTGTGGGGGTGTCTTCCTCGGCCGCTTCGTTGCGAGCGCGTGTCGGACGGCTGTGCAGCGCGCCCTGGCAGGGAAAGAGAGCAGCTGCAGTTACGCATGCTGCCCGCGCGCGGTTTGCCCCTCTTTGCAGCAGGCTGAGTGGATAACATGCTCTTCCCGGGGGTGAGGCCGCGACGGCTGTTTTGAATGCTATCGCCAAGGCGAAGGGGCAGTGTGAGGTCGGCCGGGGGGGGGGCGTGCGCAGTATACGGGCGCAAACAAACGAATACACTGGGCCAAGGGATCTTGTATGACCGGACCCGCTTCGATCACCTTTCACAGATGAGACGTGTACGGCTGCATCATGATCCAGTAGCCCCGCCCTGTGAGAATGGCGATTGCGTGTAGGCGGCAAGCACGACATCACTAGGAGTCTGTGACACCACCCAGCGGGCATAGCGCGCGCGCAGGTGAGCAATTCTCGACGGCTTGGCAACGGCGACTTCCTGAACAGGCGGTGACTGTAGTTCAGGTTGCATGTGCTGCTCCTGCAGCGGCGGTTGTGCACCACCCTCTTCATCGCGAGCGGCTGGCTCGCCAGCGTCGCCTGTAGGCTCTGGTGGGGCAGGCGGGGCAGCATGACCTGACAGCAACTGCATGATGATCCGGTGCATCTGAAGGCGAGCAAGCCTGTCAAAGCTGGCATTGTGCAGCTGCGTCGGGCGGTGCGTGAGTCTGAGAAGCAGTAGCGCTGACAGTACCAACAGTTGTTCGTACGTTGGAAGCACACTCCCGTCGGAGAGAGAGGTGAGCGCGGCGATAGTGAGCCGCACGAGGCCGCTGTGAATGACTAAAGGAAGCAAAACCGCGTGGACAGCTTCCAGCGACGGGGGCCCTTCGATCAGCTGCGGTGCGTACTCGAGGCAGCGACGAAAGAGGGAAGTGCGCAGGAACAGTCCTTCGACCAGTGCCCACGTCCCTACTGCCAGCACACCCGTTATCCAGCGGAGCAGCAAGCAGAACCACAACGGCAGGACAATGTAGTCTGCCGCAATACGGTCCACATAGTTCAGGTGCCACTGCGAGCACACTAGAAGCGGCACAGCCACTCCAAGGAGGGCGGCCACGCTCAAGCGCGGCAGTGTGGCGACATGCTGCACCGTCTTTGTGGTGAGTCGTCGAAGTGTGTCGCGCGAGCACACGACTGCGCCGTTGCTGTGGAAATCGGAGAGCGACGACAACAGCTGCACCAGCATCCTGTCGTTCCGCCCGCTAGCTCCCTGCAACAGCTCCCGCACCACTCGACTCGGTTTGACGCGTACGAGTCGCCGACACATGCAGGTCTCGACTCTGGTGAAGTCCACTGAGGCACCGTAGAAGCACAGCATGACCGCCTGCATCTTCCAGTTTTGCACGCCGCGGCGCAGCTGCGGAAACGCGGCGTTTAAATTGCCACCATGGTGGGCGACGCGCAGGACGCTGAGGGCGAACCCGAGAAAGGGAAACCACAAACTCCACGAGGCCCACTCTACCATTGCACCAATCAGTACGTTGGCGCACACCAAACAGGCGGCGTAAGCGGCGCGCTCCACCCCCTGGCCTCTCCGCTGTTGTCCCTCGGGAGTCGTGACGGTAGGGTAGAGGAAACAGCTGCGCAGCCACCCCCTCACGGACGTCTGCAGCCGCCTCAGAATGCTCAACCAGCAGTACAGGAAGTGGAAGTGTATATCCTGCTTCTCGAGCGAGTAGAGGGAAAGGTACGTCAGAGACTTTGGAAACGCCTCGGGGAATAGGTGGTGCAGACTGACAAACGCGCCAAAGCCAACGGTTGCCGTGTACAGAGCCACAAGCAGCGGCACCTCCAGCAGCGTCCGCCAGAAGCCACGTCCGTACAGCCGGAGGAAGGCAAAGAAGAACTCATTCTCCGCAAGGTCCTGGGCGAATAGCGTGTATGGCGAAAGCATCACAAAGGTGCCCATGAGCAGCCACAGCAAAGTGGTTTGCATCGACCCAATGAGCGTCAGCCATGTGGAGAAGGATGAAATTCGCATCAGCACCCCAGCGCCGTACCACAGGAACTCAGCTAAAGACGCCGGGGACGGGAGTGCAGATCCTTGAGACACCCCCAGCCCACATGTCGCGGTATCGAACAGCGGCGGGCACTCACCTCGCCAGACATCAGGGAGGACAGTGAAAAGTGCTCGTGCCACGTTGAGTGGCTGTATGAGGGGCTTCGCGGCAGATGCGGGGTCGCGTGCCGCATCATTGCAATGGAGCGGAAGGAGGTCCTCGGTGCGAAGAACCTGCCACGCTTCACGGCGCTCCATCAGTACGGCGAGGTCGCCCTCCACAAAGAAAGGGAAAAGGCACACGTACGCGACGATAGGAATTACAGTGGCCCACGCAAGGACCAGAACAAGAAGCAAGGCGGTGCTGCGGGTGAAGAGGCTGCAGAGAAAGAGGGGGCGCGACAGTCGTCCATCAACGACTCGCTGGCACCACGCCGCAGCGCGCAGGATGTGCGGCCACTCCATCAACCCCACCACGAATGCGGTGACCCAGTACACGTACGGCGGCACTGTGGCGGACGTTACGGCTGTAGCCGCTTGAAGGTGCAGCGAGGGGTCCACCGGCGGAAGCAAGCTGCTACACAATGCGGCGGCGCCGTGGCAAAGCAACTTGAGATTACTCAGGGAGACGTGCCCGAGGACAACAGCGCTGGCAGCGATCATGTGCACGAACAGTACCTTTGCAGCGTACCGAACAGGACCGAAGCTCCAGACGTTGAGCTGCCGAGCGAGACCTCGGCTGGCGCGCACTTTGGCTTTGAGAAGCTGCAGTGTTGCACGTTTGTTCATCTGCACTTCGGCAACGGTAACGTAGCGGTGGCGCGCAACACTCTGTGACTCTGCACTACATCGCATGAATGCCTCGTTCAAAGCGGATGTGGCCGCGTCATCTAGGGCGGGAATCGCGGGTGCCTGCAGGGGCGTCTCCGGTGGGAGGCCGCTGACGTAGTCCTCGTGCAGAAACACCCACACTCGAAACTGCTCAAAGGCCCAGAGTACTGCAAGCGGTACAATGGTGATCGCGGCACCAAAGATGTAGAAGAGCTCGGTAGAGATCGCCAACTCGGTGAGGGCCCTGTGGTGGAGCACCACGTACACCAAACAGCTGTACCACATCCCTGCGCTGACCAGCAGGACGACGAGACAACACACGAGCACCTGAAGCGGTGTGAAGAAGACGCCGCACAGGCGCTGCAACGGTCGCAGCACAAGGAGTTTTCCGGCCAGCTGCAAGCCTCTCAGTGATGCGAGAGGTGGCACGTCCTCCACAGCCACCTGAAATGTGTAGGCTGTGCCACACACCTCACACGACAGCTCCCCACGCGAGGCGATCCACTCCGCCAGGCAGTACGGGTGCGCATATGCCATGGTGCCCTCACACTGGCACGGACGAATGACCGGCGCATCACCTGTCTGGCATATGCGGCATACGGAGGAAGAGTCCTGCGCCATTGCCGCACCACCAACAGCGCTGTTCAGCCCGAAGGCAATCTGTTGACGTGTGTGTGTGTGTGTTTCGTGTTTTCGGTTAAGACACCCAACGAACTATGGCTGGTCAGAATGCATGAAGCGGAGAAGAGGGGCAGGTAGAGAGTGATCGATAGGAACTGCATCGGAAGGAGAGTTCGCTACCATTTAGTGTGAGTGGAGGGTATCCCCAACCCGGGGCACAAAAACAGCGGTTGTGCGTAGACCCGCAGCACACCAGTGGCGAGCGCACATGGCTCTTGCTCTCCAGCGACGCAGCAAGAGGTTCACGGGCAGAGCAGCGCTGCCCAGCCCCCGTTGTGTTCTTCGAGGCGGCCGCCCCGACTGCTTGCTCTCCGGTGTTTTTCTTCTGAGTGTTTTCGTCCGATGTGCAAATCATCACGCTGGCGGGGCACACCGATTACCCCCTGCCGGAGGGAAAAAGAGAGCGAGGCCGGGAAGCCGGAAAGAGCAGCGCGGTTGAGCTGTGGGAGAAAAGGAAGAAAGAGGCTATTAAATCATGCGGAGGGGATGACCTTCCGCTTTCACCCTGAGCCGGTACTATGAACATTACTACTCAGCAGCCGCTAACTCAGTTAAAGTGCTTCGGCTCTCTCGCTCCGCTCCTTCTGCTTCAAGGTGTATGCACGGCTACCTCGCGAAGGGGTGAAACGAAAGAGTTCTCCCGTCACACGCTACTGTGCTTGAGTGCAGCTGAGGAAGCCGTTCTTCACTCTCCATTCCCTAAACACACACACAGGTAAGACGGTCATGGGGCTTCGTAGAGCGCGATAGCCTCGAAGATCGCGCACGACACTGAGAAAACCAAAAGCAAAAAAAGGACAAAGAGAAACGTAATATGCTCTCGTACAACCCTTCAATTCTGTCCAGGTGCGTGACTGAAACGCCACCCCACCCGGGCCCATCGCGTGGGGCATGTCATTCGGTAGGCACATGTTAGAGCAATACAGGGGCTCAGTCATCCGAGCACGGCCTCGTCCTCAAACTACACACACACACGCACTGCTTCGATGGTCGCTTGACAGCCGCTCTCATCATGCCGCTCGCCGCGTGGTGCATCCCTCGAGAGGTGGCTCAGGCTCCCCACCCCGGTAGGCAGTGAGTGCCAGGTTGGGATACGCTCGAGTTGCGCTGACACTCTGCCCGTCATGCAAATGGTGCCACTGCCGCAGGTTGCTCCGACACAGCGCCATCCAGGACCCAACAGCGGACATTAGTACCGATACATCGCACCGACCTGCGCAATGTCCTGTGGGTCCTTGACCCTGCCACCGCCAGAGGTGCTTCGGCGCATTGGCAACGATACGAAGGGGGGGGGGGGCTGCCTGGCTTCTTCACACAGCGCGGGATGGTGGTACTGAACACCGGGCAAGTGTACTGAGATATCCCACGTCATCGGGGAGATGGAGTAAGAACAGAAAAAAGTGCATAAGCGCTAGACCAAAAAAAAGCTGCAAAGGGGTGGTGTTTCGTTAACTAAGTACGGAGCCGTTCATGCTGGGCACACGGTGCACGTAAAACTGCAGCAGCTGCAGCCGCTTTGAACGTGCAACGTGTGCCGTCTATTCTTTTTGAAGTTCCCGTTCTGCACATACGCGCTCGTGGGAACGAGGCAGCACACCGCAACCGCTGCACCGAGGCGCGAATCAGTCCCCGTCCCTCTCTCTCTCTCTACTGCCTGTTTGTCACGCGCCGGAGGCTAACCACTCAGGCTGTCGGAAAGAGAGACAGGGAATGAGGAATGGGTGACCCATGAGCCGAGGCAAGCTAGTAGAAGAGAAAGTGACGAGTCAGCAGCGGAAAGGAAAAATTGGCTGACAGCCTGCCGAGAAGAAATCGCCGGTTCACCTGCTCCTCTGTTGTGGTGTGTACGGGGATAAAAACGCAAAGCGCCAAGCGTACAGCTGAGGAGGAGAAATGGTAGTGAGAGCTCAAGAGAGAGGGAGCAAGTCGCGGATCTGCGCAATCGTGGCCGCTACGTTAGAGCACTACACAACACGAACATCAACGGACTTAGTATTGGCGGTGGGCAGCTCTTGCCCTTGCACCTGCTCCTCGTCTGGGGACTGATTGCGCTCCCCTGCCACTGGGAGCGTCTCGTCCTCCCGAAATTTGGGCAACGTTGGCGCAATGATCGCGGGAACAAACTTAAACACCATGAAGAGAAGGAGCGCCTTCCAGTAGCCCGTCGCCGTGGTGACACCCAAGCTCGACATGAAGGCCGCCGTGACAGCACTGCTCACCACGCCGCCACCGGAGGTGCTGACACTGTAGAGCTGGAAAGCCGCCGTTTCGTAGAAGCGCGGCGTGTGCATAGCAGCCAGCGACAGTGTCGGCATGAAGGCAAAGCGCAGGCACGCGTTCACGAAGACGGACTCGATGGGGATGAAGACCTTGTAGTTGAACTTGTTGTTGGTGCTGCCCAGCACGCCCCAGAAGTGGAAGAAGGTCCCAAAGGCCCAGGCGCTGCAGCCGGCG
Source organism: Leishmania braziliensis MHOM/BR/75/M2904 (assembly GCF_000002845.2). Classification (NCBI taxonomy): domain Eukaryota; phylum Euglenozoa; class Kinetoplastea; order Trypanosomatida; family Trypanosomatidae; genus Leishmania; species Leishmania braziliensis. The sequence continues at coordinate 17,171 of NC_009323.2, forward strand.
AGGCAGATAAGGAGGGGGTTGGCACGGAACAGACGACCGTGCGAGGACTCGGAGCGCTGCGCAAAGTACATCCACAACGCGTACGCCAGTGCACCGAGCAGGGCGCCGAGAGAGCCCAGGATGGAGTTTGCCTGGCTGACACCCAGCGAGAAGGTTTTGGTGAACTGATATTCAAAGGAGAACCTGGTGTTGTTCAGCGCGTCGGGCAGCATAAAGTAGATGAACGTGAAGCACAGGGTGAACATGAATTTCCCGCCAAAGGCCTCCTTGTGAGGGGAAATGGCCATTTTGGTCACGTTAAGCGTATTGCGGTAGAAGGCAACGGGCTCCGAGTTGCGGATATCGACCCTGCGGTAGTCCGTGTAGTAGTACCGCTTCGTGAGGAAGAGGACCTGCAGAATCAGCACGCAGCAGCAGATGCCAGCGATAAGACACATCCAGCGGTTGTTGACGTGCGGCTGCGCCGGGTTGCCGTAGGCAAACTGGTAGAAGATGGTCTGGATCAGAGAGCCTGCCGTGCGCCACACCATCGCCTGCGCCATCAGACCGCCAATACGGGCTGACGTTTCACCAGGCGACTCCACAAGGCGGTTGCCGTAGTTAATCACGACAGCGTTCATGGGCATGTAGATGAACATCGTCGCCACCTGCATAATCCAGACGAGCACGAGCACGCTGCTGTACTGGTTTTGGATGTTCTTCGTTGCAAAGCAGACAAAGCAGACAATGGCGTTGATGACGCAGGCGATTATGATGACGGGGCGGAAGCGCTCGCGTTTCACGCGAATCATATCGACAATCAGACCAAACACCGGGCCCAGGTAGAGCATGTTGTAGCACAGCGAGTAAAATTGCCTCTGCTGCGCCTCCGTCCACGATAAGTAGCCCATCGTGGCAAAAGAGTCGAGAACGTAGTTCATGTTCTGAGTGATGGTGCTCGTCAGCAGGAAGAGGCCAATGCGCCACGGAAGGAGGATGGGAGCATGGCGCATGTCCATCTCCTCATTCATCAGGTCGTCCCAGTAGCTCATCATCCAGGACTTGTGGACTGCGCCGCCGCCGTCGCTCGAGGCCGTCCATGGGAGCTTTTGGACGTCTTCCGCGTTTACATTCCCACTGCCCTCCTCCCTCTGTGGCTTTCGGGGAGGCATAGCCGACATGGCGGTGGGTCCGTGTGGGGCGAGTGTGTGTGAAGGAGCGAAGAAGCGGACGAGGAAAGCAGTGAAGGGCACTAAGCACAGAGGAGGACGTCGTTCTGTAAGCATCTGTGAGGGACTCTGTGGGCAAGAGGGGTGGCTCACAGGGGATGTGCTAACTGCGTGGGCCTATTTGCCTGCGAAGAGTATCCGAGATGCAGAGGAGAAAAGGGGGATGGAGAAGCGGCTACGCAGAGGAAGCAACCGAGGGCAGTTCGAAGGGAGTCATCTCCAAGCAATCTACTCATGAGCTGTTCAGTGCCAACATGACTGCAGCCGTGATAGAGGGCATATCGGCGGTCGCGGAGACGTGCATGCGCCTGTGCACCGCGATAGTGGTGTTCTGAGTGACACGCAGTGACACCTGCCTACACCCTTCATGGGAGTAAGAATCTGTTATCCTGGACAAAACGAACGACTGCCATTCCTCTGCGTAGTCGCCCTACGTGCTACCAAACGTGAGGCAGCGCACAGTAAACACCAAAAAACACGCACGGAGCAGCTGTGCTAGAGGCACGTCTCCTGTATGACACCACAATCGCTGATCAGCACGGTCTTGCTGGGCTTACCATGCGGCGTGCCGTAGGCTTCCAGTTTCTTCACGTGCTCGTAGCCGTGGAGGACCTGGCCAAACACAACGTGCTTCCCATCCAACCACGGGCAAGCGACGGTGCAGATGAAGAACTGCGAGCCGTTGGTGTTGCGGCCGGCGTTGGCCATGGAGAGAATACCGGGGCCCTTGTGCTTGCCGGCCTTGCCGTTGAAGGACTCGTCCTTGAAGCGAGCGCCGTAGATGGAGCAGCCGCCGGTGCCGTTGCCCTTTGTAATGTCACCGCCCTGCAGCATAAAGTCGGGAATGATGCGGTGAAAGGGGCAGCCCTTGTAGGTGAGCAACACGCCTTCTGGTGACTTATTGCTAGACCCCCGGCAGAGCTCGCGAAAGCTCCTCGCTGTGACAGGGACGGTGTCGTCGAACAACTCCAACTCGATCCGCCCAATCGGCTCGTGGGCTGCCACGCCGAAAAAGGAGGAGCGGCCCTGCTCGGCCACGTCGAAGAAGACTCGACTGTTGCGAGGGTTGGTAGCGTACGGCGTCAGGTACGGCCTGCTTGCTGAGGCTGCAGCTGCGCTGGGAGAGACAACGTACGAGTGCAGCGCACCGCCTGCTACGAGAGCGCACGAGAATCGAAGCGCCATCACGGAAATATTGGAGAGAGAAGCAGGGGGAATCGCGGTGGCGGTGTTTCCGGGAAACTTTCCAGGCCGCACAGGAAGGAGGGGTGCGCTGGTTCAGAAGCGTCGGCGTGGGGCACGCAAGAAGATAGCAGAAATGCCGCGGTGAAGATGCCCAAGGGGGAGGAGGGCGACTCGGTCACATGCTGAGGAGAGCACAAACAGAGAGTGGAAAGAGGTAAAGGCAATAACAGCGACACACCAGGAATGATACGTGACAGAGAGAGAGGAAGGGAGGAGTAAGACGTCGTCCACTGGCAGACTTTGCTGCCAGGCACACATCTGCAAGTATGAGGGAGAAGTGCGGGGATCCAGCAGACGTGCATACGTACGCTGCTGACTGAAACCTTGCTGGCACTGCGCAGGTGCTCCCTTCCTACGCACCAAGGTGAGCGGTTCTCGTGTGTGTGTGTTATTGCCGTGGTCATTGTTGCTGTTCACTCGATGGGTAACACAAACAACATGTGGCAAGCAGGCGAGCGAGACCCCGTGTCTTTCCGGCAGATCAGTAGCCTGGTGGCCGCGGAAGGTTCTGAATGCCGCGTGCGATGGCGCTAGCGCCGTCCACCGGCGTAATGCCCCACCAGCGGTATCGAAAGTAGCAAAATGTGAAGTACACAACCAAGACAATGGGGCCGATGATTGAAATGTTGGCGACGGTGAGAAGCTTCTTGATTTTGAACTTCTGATCCACCGGCACCTTGCTCAGCTTGTCCTCGAACATGGACAGTTCCTCACTGCGCTCCTTCCAACGGCGGTAGGACCAGCGGTTAACGGGGTGCGTGTCCTTGTTCTCTTCCCAGTAGGTGCGCTCCCGCAGTGCGTCCTTTTTGAGCGTCTTGTTGAAGGCGTACAACCGAGCCGCGTTCACACGGCCCGCCGCCCCTCGCCCAACAAAATTCGTCATGCCCGTCTACGCCGTCGTTCCAGTGGATATGCGGGGGACCGCAACAGGATAGAGGAAGGCTGGATGCTGTGCACCGCATGGTGAAGAGCAGGTGGTGGTAGTGGTGATAGTTGAGAAGGAGTAAAGTACAGACGGGAGTAGACGGCGTGGACGGTATCGAGAAATCTACCTTGGCATCGGCACAGAGCCAAACGGCAACAGCCCCAAATGCGTCAGATATGATGGTCATTTTCTCGGCAGCCCACATGTGGCTTCTCACCGCCACCGTTTTGGCTGCTCATTCGGTGTTTGGCTTTGTTTCTCAGTTGAGTGCAGAACTCCTATGCAGCCACAGCAGCCTTGCCCTTGTCACCCCGGAGCATCCCTCACGATAGCGCCTTCTGCGCGCGGAGGTGTGATTTGCTGGAGAGGTGTGCGGCCCACTTCGAAACGGCAATGTGCTCTCGGCATATGCGACACATGACGGTGCGGTCCGTCGCAGCCGCGCTAGCCGCCTGCTGGCCCTTTCGTTTCTTTTCCCGCTTCGCCTGTCGCGGCTGCTGGGCTCGACGTGGCGGCACAGTGCCCTTGCGCAGGTTGTCGAGCGTCTCCATTCGCATGTGCTTCTCTGGGTAGCCGGGGAAGTGCAGCTTGAGGTACCTCTGAAACGCTGGCACCTTGTCAGCGCTCTCGTACAGTCGCTTGAACTGAATGTACGACTGCGTGATCATGGTGACGTCGTTCTTCACAATGTTCCCGGATGCAGTGCGGCGCTTGCGCCACCGCAGCCCGTACGGTGCGCAGAGGCGGTCCAAGTCCGCCTGCTTCTCTGGCGGCAACCCGACTTGGTGTCGGCTATCTGCCTGGTTGACGTTCATGAGACACCCGGACAGCCGCTCAAACGGCGTCGCGTCGAGACCAACGTAGCCGCCCTTGTGTATGTCGAGCGGCGGTACCGTCTTGTGCGTGCGGAGGTAACGTGCGAGCGTCTGAAGGCACTCCTTCCAGGGGTACGGTCCGTGCACGCCGTAGCGTTTCCATTCCGGCAGGCTCTCCAGGTCGCGCAGCTGGTGAACCTGGAGGTAGGTCGTCCCATCGCGCTCGTACATCTTGTAGCCCCGGCGCACGTACTGGTAGAACATGTTCATCGACACCGGCGTCTCACCGACGACCCAGGCGTCGTTCGTCTTGGGATATCGGTTGCACTCTTCCACGACACGCTTCATCTCCCCAAAGATGCTCTTCCACGGGAGTCGCGCAGCGCGGTGCAGGCGGTCGGTGTCGCGAGTGGAGTAGCGCACACCGCGCCGAATGGCTGGCAGAATGAATCGTTGGAGCTTCTCCGACGTTAGCTTGAGCGCGCGGACGCCGACGACGTCAATGTCGTACGATTTCTTCTGGGGGTCGATCATGTATTCAAACAGCGTCGGGTCCTCGTCCATGAGAGCATCGGTGAAGGGGATGAGAGTGGAGAAACTCTGTAAGTTGATCGGGTGATCCGCGGCGTACCTGCGGTCAAAGACGGCCGGCAGAAAAACGAACGATGCCGGCTTGCCATCCAGTTTGTTCAGCGGGCGGCAAATGGTCTGAATGATGTCGCGCGAGCTGAACCGCGGCGCTGCGAAAAATACGGCGTTGAGGTCGGGTATCTCCACCCCCTCCTGGAAAAGGCGCACATTCAGCAGAAGGCACCGCTTCGTCGCTGCGAAAGACTGTAGAGCGTTGGCAACTGCCGCGCTGCCCATGCGCGAGTGCGCGATGAGCACGGAAAAGGCCGTGACATCGCTTGGGGGTGTCTCGGCGAGCAACTCGTCGTATATCTTTAGCGCATGGGAGATGTTGCGGCAAAAGACGAGCATCTTATCCACCACACGCATGGCCTCAAAAAGATACGGGCACATGTGCGACATGTTAGCACCCAGAACAATGCGCACAGAGAAGGGGTTCACGTGGCCGCTGTTAATGCCCTCACGGAGGTAGTAGCGGTAGGCGATGCCGCCAAAGTAGTCGCTGTCACTCATTTTGATGGGTGTGTCGTACGTTGGGGTGGCAGTGAGAAAGAGGCGCTGGCCGTGCAGGGGAAGCTTCAGGATAGTGTTGAATGCGGTATCGGTGGCGCTGCCGCACACACGGTGGCACTCGTCGAAAACGGTCAGCTGAAAGATGTTCAGCTCCTTGAGCAGTGGAGAGGAGTGATAGGTGGAGAGGACGACCACTTTGGGATTGCCCAAAACGGTTTCCCGAATCACGACAGGGTTTGTCGTCATTGACTGACTCTGGTTCCCGCACAGCATCACTGGGAGTGGGTCGGAGCCGATGATGAGCAACGGCGTGTCCCGCAGGCCGTAGGAGACGAGCTTGCGCACTGTCTGTCGAAGGAGGGAAAGGCCAGGAACAAGGTAGAGAACGCGCGCGCTACCACCCTCCTGGAGAGTGCGTTGAATGATGTGGTACGCCACTGGTGTTTTACCGCATCTGCACGCCATCTGACACACGGCTTTCTTGCGCTCGCGAAGCTCTGCCGTGAGACGGGCGATAGCCTCCTGCTGGTAGGGCCGAAGCGCATCAATGGAGTAGTCGTTGTTGTCGATCCAGGTAGAGAGGAACCTGAAGTCCCCGCTGGTGAGGCCCTCCTCGTTCTCCTCGTCTGCACTCGCAGCAGAATAGACGCCTTCATCGAGAGATGGGAGAGCTGCATGCAATTCAGCCTTGGCGCCGTCGAGAACTCCACGGTACGGTCCAATGGTGGCGGAGACCATGGCAGAAGACAGCGGAATCGCAGCCTGCTCCTCGTCTGTTTCTGTGGGTTCCGCGTCGGGGAAAGCGTGACAATCGGCTTGCTGCCGCGGTTTGCCGAGCGGAGTTGTGGCCAGCGTGCCTTCGTACCGCGGAAGTATGCGCTGAACAACGGAGAGGCGCAGTTTGCGCGCCAGCACTGCCGCTGTCTCCGTCACTTCATCCTCGCTGAGCCTAATCAGCTCGCGGTGCTCCACCCGTTTAGCGCTCAGGCAAAAGAGCACCGACTGCTCCAGCAGCAGTGCATCTTGGCTGGTCTGGCACTCAAATACAGACGCATAGTACCACTCCGGGGTAAAGCACGTCTTGAAAGAGGCCATGTGGAGACGCGTCTCGACACACGTGCTGTAGCCGATCTTCACAAAGCCCGCCGCCTTCAGCCACGGGTGCTGCGCCACATAGAAGCCGATCGTCTGGAGGCGACATGGTGAGCAGACGAGCATTCCATCACGCGCTGCACGGCGAAAAAGCGTGAGCGTACGCGGTTGGGTGTTTGTGCGACGGTGCAGGAAGGGCCTTCGTGGGGGGAGGCTGAGTGGAGGGAAAAGCGAATAAAACGCGTCTCGCAGAGTCAATGGCGAGGAAGGCTTCTATGGGTCTATGTGGTGAGTGTGAGTCGCAGATGCACAAGGCGTCAGTGGTGTTACTACTGACGCCACGCCTTTGAGGGCCGTTACTGTATGCCGAGTGGGGACACTCGAAATTGCGAATTCGAAAACTCGGCAACGGAGGCACGTGACGGAGTACGCAGCCGCGCCTTCCTTTCGGCAATCAAAAAGAGAGAGGAAAAGGAGGGGAGAGGGGAGAGGGCAACGAAACATAAGAGACCCAAAGAGATACGAGCAACCGTTTTACTCCGATCCTTGGGCACTCAGTGCAGCGGGCTCAGCTGCTGCCAGCACCGCAGCACCGGCCACTCACACCTGAGGTCTTCATTGCTGATACTCAGAGAGCACTCTACTTTGGCTGATGAAACACGAGAGTGAATGCGGCGGCGAGGGAGGACAAAGTGAGCCGCAACACTCCGCATTCCCCGCTATACGATGTCATCTTACAGAGCAAGGGAGTGGGGAAGTGGCGGAAAAGAGAGAAGAGCGATCGGCTCATATCAGAGCCGCCTCGTTTGACCGTTTCGCATATCGTGTCATCGCCATTTTCTCAACGGCGCGGCACACTTCGTTCAGCTGTGCGCGTGTGCGCCAACAACGTTGGTGATGGCGCCCTTGCTGTTCCCGTTTCCGTTGAGTGTTGGTTTCCTACGGAAGATCACGCGAACGTTCGCGTACAGGAGGAGGGCACGTGCACCCGCGTGCGCGTGTATTGTTAAATAGAAAGAGAGAGAGAGTGGGGGGCCTGCAGAGAGTAACGTACCCAAATGCTCTGTCTTATGTTGCTGCTGCATTCACCAGTTTACCTTGCTCACTTATAAGGAAACTAAGAAGCCAAAGCGAGTTATATCTTTCTGTTGCTATTATATCGCCTGTGTACGTGCGCTGGCGTGTGTGTCGGCTCTGCTGTTCAAGGGTGCCCCTTTCTTTTGCGCTCGCTTTCTTTCTACGTTCGGCTTCGTTTCTCTTCTCGCGTTTACGCCAGCAGAGAGTCAACTGCAACACGAAGCGCAGGGGCGCATCGATCGCCGTTTTCGCTCTCTCTTTTCTTCTTCGTTTTGCGCCGTTGTTCACCCTTCTGGTGTCCCACAGCTCCGCACACAGACACGCCACAGGCACGCACTTTGCTGTTGCTCCTTTCGCTCTCGCCTCTCGTCTCTTCTATTACAACTGTCCGAGTGCACTACGGGGCGGGAGAAAAAGGAGAGACACACCCAGAGCGCAGGAGAGATGCGCAGACTGGCGTCAGAACGACACAGCCCAGCGAAAAGGCCAACCATGATTCCCATTAGGAGAGGTGTCCACCCGCGCCGTAATGGAGAGAGGAAAAGCGAATCAAGGAGCTCATCTAGCCCATCAGAGGGGGGGGATGGCGCGCCAAATGAAAAATGTGAAGACAGGCAAGCACAAAGAGGTCTAGGACAGCCACTCATCCCTGAGTGTGCGGTAGTAGCACAGGGAGTGCAAGACGCAGGATGACAGCAGATCACCTCGGCGATGCCTGCATGCCTTGACGTCCGCCCACAAAGGACTTACTCTTTCCCCTCCGTGGCGTTGGTAGACTCCGCCGCAGCCCGCTTCTCGGGTGCCTTCTCAGCGGGCTTCTCCGACTTCTTCGCGGCCGTTGACTCCTCAGCCTTCTCCGGCTTCGCTTCGGCCGCCTTCTCGTCCTTCGGTGGCTCCTCTTTTGCCGGTGCCTCGACCTCGGCGTCCTTGGCGGTACCGTGCACGCGGCACTTCACGCCAAACTGGCAGGGGCGACCCTCCACAGCAGCGTGCAGGAACCGGCATCCATCACCGAACTTGCACGAGCCCTGAAGGTTGAAGCAGCAGGCGGTCTGGCGCTCCCACTCGCGCTGGGTCTCGAGCGTGCCGCCGACGAACGGCTTCTTTCGACGGAGCGGGAAGCCGCCACGCCCGCCACGGAAGCCGCCGCGCATGTTATTGTAGCCGCCACGACCCGCGCTCGGATAGTACCAGTAACCACGGTCCCGACCACCACGATACCCGGGCATCGCCGGCGGGTACCCCTGCGGAACATTGTACATGGGGTTGCCCATCGGATAGCCCTGCGGCGGCGGGTAGTAGTTCACCGGGGGATGATTGTAGCCTTGATGCGGCATGCCGTCCATTGGCCGGCTCATGTTGTAGCCAGTATCGTTGTAGGACGGACGGTTGTACTGCGGCATCGGGCCCTGAGCATCGTAGTGGGTACGCTGCATCATCGTATCCGACAGCGAGTAGGAACGCGGATTAGATATACTCTTTTCTATGGAGTAAAGAGGAATACGCACGCCGGTAGCGGGGGGGGGAGGGGGAGGGGCGATGAAGAAGGTGTGGGAGAGAGGTTGGCAGGGCTGGTAGGGAAGCTGCGGGTTGAACAGACGTGAGTGCACCATGCATGCATCACCAGCCCGGAACCGCGGCTACGGGCGAGGTGCTGCCATGGGTGAGCGGGAAGAAGTCCACATAGAGGGATCAGGCAGGGATGAGCGATCGACACACGTGGATGCAGAAAGGCCACAGGCCACCCCTGTGCAACAGGGAGCCGAGAGGCTAGCCAGTCGGCCGAGGGCTAAATCGCGCGTTCAAACAGCCATCCACGCCGGCACTGGCCTAGTAGCGAACCAACACGCAACGTCGCGCCAATCCGCCCCCCGCCGTATAAATGCGGGTGTGCGAAAAGGAGAGAGAGGCAATTTCACCAGGACAAGAGGAGCAAGAGAGTGTGGCCTCCATGTGCTCGCCAGAGGTCATCTGTGCCCGCCCGCAGTGAAGCCAGAACGAAAGAAGCGAAGTACCGACCACGGAGTGGAAAGAAGGCAAAAAGAAACACAAACATGCAGTGCATGTGGAACTATACATCCAACGTGAACACACACGGCGAGGAGGTGGTCACAGCTCCATCACCTCGCTACGCAGCGCATCCTCGTCCCCTGTGAAGTGCAGCACAGTCTGCTGCAGCCGTTGCAGCTTCGCGTCGAAGTAGGCCTGTATCCACTCCTGCGCCTTGTCAGCGAGTTGCGTGAGGGGCTGACGCGGCACGGAGCCGATGACGTAGTGCATGGAGACCGAGGCGGTGGGCTGCTGAACCACAGCGGGGAGGCGGAGGGTGCGCATGAGATCGACGATGCCGTTCTCTGTCAGTGTGTGCGCCGCATATCTCGGGACGTCCATCTTGTACGGCTCGCTGCGGTGGGCGAGGAAGTGATTGCGAGCGTGGTAGAAGAGATCCTCGAATAAGCTGCACATTGCTTTCTTCTCCAGCAAAAGACGGCTGCGCGTCTCGAGTACGAGAGCCGGCATACCGCTCCAGTCGAAGGTCTCGGCGGCAGCGGCAGCGTTCACGTGGCTCTCTTGCTGCGTGTCTGTGCTAGAGGATGGGGGCTTGTCGCCCTGCATGTCCGTCTCGCCGTGGGCTGCCCCGCTGTCCTGCCGCCGCTTCATGTACGTCTCGTAAAACATTTCATCATTCGTGAGCCGGATAAATGCTTCGTCAGCACTGCGGAGTAGCGTGTCCTCGTCAAAGGCGGTCCCGACCAGCGACGGCTCGGCGAAGTTGGTGATGAGGTTGACGGGCATCTCGCTTGGCGTGTTGCGGTCCGACACGCGCAGCGAACCGCACCACAGCAGCCACAGCCGGTCACGTTGATCAGTCTTGAAGTAGAGTACCATACGTGTGATGAACTTGTGTTCGGTGTAGTAGAAGTGCTGAACAATGTTACCGCACAGCTGCTTCACCTCGAGCGCGATGTTGCCCGACACGCTGCCCTCGTCGCTTAGAAATGTTGGGCCATCGTAGGTGACGGTGATGGAAAAAGGGTCGCACTCAGCTCTCTTGCGGTCGAAGATACGGTACTTGTTTGTGCGCCGCTGCACCATGCAAACACGCGGGCTCCACACGACCTTGATGACACTGTTGTGGTACCCCTTCGGGAGGATGAACCTCTGCAGAATTCCGTCCGGCTTCACCTTGCGTGTGAGAAACGCAGCCAACTTGTCGCAGTTGAACACCTCGACGAGTGTGTTGACCTCCGTCTCACCTTCGTGGGTTACCGTCTCCGTTGTGCAGAGGTAGATGGCGGCGATGGGAGAACCTTCGTGGAGGTCTTGGGTAAAGCCCTGCTCGATGGTTTTGGCGTCGAGCTCCTTGCCTTGCTTCCGCACCACCTCCTTTGCCTTCATGTCCGTTGTGTACCAGCCACGTGGAAAGTTATGCTCAAACACGACAGTGTCGGGAATGCGAATTCCGTGGCACGCCTTCATCGTCTTGGGGTTGCGCTTCGCTATGATGTTGTACAGCCCTGTGACGACATCATCCCCCTCAAGGGGATGGTTCTTCATCCACGTGTGGCCCTTGTGTGCGCGCGACATCGTGCCAGAGGTGCAGGGGCCGAGATGGCGACTAGTGAGAAGAGGGAAAACGTGCCGTGAGAGGGAGGCCGAGGAGTTCAGGCCGCACAGTATGTTGGCGAAGTGAGTAGGGGGGGAGGAACGGAGAGGGTGCACAGCAGTATACGCAGAGGTCATGCAAAACAACCCAGAATAACGGAGAAAGGGGCCGCGAGAGAGAGAGGTGAGCGTCGATTAGCGGTGAGGGGGGTGGGTGAAGGAAGATGCCCGAGGGAGAAGCGCGAGGCCACGGAAGGTTGAGTGTCTTCCTACTGCAGAAGCACAAGTGCATGGCGGATGGTAATGTGAGCACTGCGTGCAGTGCGTGGGGCTCTTGAGAGGTGAACAGAAAAAAATGAGTTGGTCGGGGATGGCCAATATACCACAGGGGAAACACCCCCACCACAACAGGAACGGGATCCTCACGAGGCGAATCCTACACCGCTGCATGAGCAGGGCCTCCATTCAATCACGCCATGCGACGTACACTTCATCGGTGCGGAAGCGCTGCGTGATGGTCGCCTCCGCCATGGGCGTAAAGGAGCCGCTCAGGTACTGCAGCAGCCCGGCGTAAGCGATCATGCACCCATTGTCTACACAAAACCGCTGGTCCATGTCGAAGCAGCGACCCCCACGCTCTGCCGCCATCGTCTGCATCATACTCTGCAGGCGCTTGTTGCATCCCACTCCGCCGACAATGAGGACATCAGATGCGTGGACTTGCGACATGGCGCGCTCCGTCACTTCCACTAGCATGGCGAAGATGGTCTCCTGCAAAGCGAAGCAGATGTCGTCCGTGTTGAACGTCTCACCGGGCGGCACCGGGGCGCTCGTCAGCGGCGGTGCCGCTTTGCGCCGCTTGTCGGACAAATCATAAACGTCCGGCTCCGTGAATTGAGGGTGGCGCACAAGCTGCTCGACGTAGGAGAGGATGCCGCTGAACGACATATCCATTCCCTTCACGGTGTACGGTAGGCGGATGTAGTGCTTGCCCCTCTTGGCCTTCTGCTCAATGTTGTACCCCGGCGCCGGGTCGTTTGAGATGCTCAGGAGGCGGGCGACCCGGTCCAGGCAGTTGCCCACAGCGATGTCGATCGTCTCACCAAAAATGCGGTAGCGGTGATCAGCGTAGGCAATGACTTGCGTGTTGCCCCCGCTGACGTACAGCACGACAGGGTTCTCGCTCTGCGTGACGACGCGGCCCATCTCGATGTGCCCGATGCAGTGGTTGACACCCACCAGCGGCTTCCCCCACAAGAGGGACAGCGTTTTGGCTACGGTGCAGCCGACAGAGAGCGGCGCGCCCATGCCAGGGCCTTTCGTGTACGAGATGATGTCGATGTCAGCCGGAGTCACTGCGGCATCGTGCATGGAGCGCTGCACGACCTGCAACACACACTGGGAGTGATGGATGGCCGTCTCGCGCGGCAGGAATCCGGTCCCAGGTGGAGTAATGTAGGTCTCGCGAACATTGGAGAGCACCGCACCAGTCTGGTCCACCACCCCCACACCGATCTTGTTTGCGCTTCCCTCGATCCCCAGGGACAGTGTGCGCTTCATCTGTAAGAAGTCACGGCGCGAGTGCCGAGCTGAGACACAGGCGCACCGCACAAGCAGAAGAAATGGGAGGGATGGAAAAGGAGGTGAGAGAAGAGGAGTCTGTGCGACAGTGGAGGAGAGAACGACTGTGAATGGGCTTCTCCTCGGCTCCACTAGGCGTGGCGGGTGGGGATGGAGGAGAGGCTGAGACTCATGATCGGAAGGAGGCTCAGTGTGGACTCGTAGGTGCGTAGCGACGGTCGGGGCCTTCCGACTTTTCCTGTTGTGTATTTTGATATCGGTGCTGCTGAGATACACTACCAAACAGTGCCACGCTGACGCTCGCTACTTGGGCATGCCGAGATCGTCTCGTGCTGAGGTGCCCTCCGCCCTGCGCCTCGCCGCGTACGCACGTTGTCGCTCCACGTGCCATTTGCGCCGGCGAATGGAGGTGAAGGCGGGCGAGTACAAGGCGGTGGCTCGCTGGTAGGCGGAAACGTCGTGCTCGTTTCGCGCCGCGAACGCCGCACCGTACGCGATGCCGTCCGCGTAGACCTGCCGCTGAAGCTGAAGACGAGTGATTGCTAGTCGGAGCATGGAAGTGATGATTGCTGAGCGTTGAGGAAGCGCAACCGACGACACTACGAAGGTGCCATACCAGCCGTGCGTATCACACCAAAACAGGTAATTGGCGAAGCGAGATCAGGTAGAGAGAGAGAAGAGAGTGCGCTACTGCCGTCCGCGCATTGGGGAAGAAGCGAGAAATCGACGACTATACACTTTAGAGCAGGAGAGGATCGCCGTGAGAGAGAAACCGCCGCCACACTTCCGCTCCCCTTCCCTGCAAATTCCTGAACTCACACGTGATGACTGTCTTTCCCTCAGGAAAATGAGTGCTTGCAGCATTTGTGTTGCTACATTCGGCACAGCAGCACCATGAGCTGAAGAGTGAAGTGTCGGCATCGGCGGCAGCGCATCGACGCTCAGCGCGATGATTCGTTTTTGGATTAGTGGCAGGCAGCACAGCGATGCCCCCGCTCGTACAGATGGGCACAGACAAGTAAATGGATATACTGGACAACAATGCGTCGAAGCCACAGCGACGGCAACGACAACACGACAGGCGCTCTCAGTCAGGCATTTGACGCTGAGATGCCGCGTACGCTCTAAAAGAGATACTGCACCGCCTCTGGCTCGACGACCTCGTGGCGCTTGTGGACCAGCATGAGCGCCGCTGACACCACTAAGAACGGCACGATGAGCGTGTACTTGATGGCGTGCATAAAGTACATATTGAAGCTGAGGGAGATGGAGTCCGTGAACGACTGTCCGTTCGGCAGCGTGAGAACCACATTCAATGACGAGTACATCCTCTCTAAAGGTGCGCGCACCTTCACATTATGTGTCCCCGGTTTGTCGAAGCGCATGCGGTAGAGGCGGATACGAGTGCCGACGGTGATGTCGACGGCGTAGCTGCGGTTCATGATGACAGGCCGGGCATCGTAGATCGTAAACTCAACGTTGAACGTGTCGCCGCGAATGTCGCGGAAGGTGCGGAAGTTGGGGGATATGGAGATGCCAACGTGGTTCCCGCTCGCACTGCAGCCGTTAACCCCCTTCGTTTTGCTGGGCCAGGCGTTCATGGCAGTGTACGGTGTGGCCGTCTCGAAGACATAGACACCGCCATTGATGGTGGTCACGACGAGGTCCATCTGTCCGTTGCCCAACACATCGTCAGCGAGCACCATGGAGGAGGACTTCTCGTCGATGTCGATTGTCTGGACACAGCCGGAGGAGGCACGCACAAGGTACACGCGGCCGTTGTGCGACGGCACCACAATATCGAGACCCTCGCCGAACATCATGCCGTTGAGGTTCAGCAGCAGCACTGGCGCCACGATGGAGCCACCCGTCACAATGGGGAAGGACGGGAGCACGGTGCCGTCGGTGCCGCGCAGGGCGTAGATAAGACCCGAGGTGGTGCCAAAGACAACATCGACGACACCGTCGCCGTCAACGTCGCCGAAAGTGAGACGGTCGGCCACGCCACCGATCACATCCTTCTCCCACATGATAGTGCCAGAGGCGTTGTAGCACCGCACCTTTCCCTCCGTGTCGCCAATGCAGATATCGAGGGTGCCGTCGCCTGTGACGTCCTCCGCTGTCGGGCTGGCGGAGAGGGGCCCGAGCAGCACCGGCCACCCACCCAACGGTTTCCCATCCGCGGTGAAGCCAAACACAAAGCCGGGAGAGGTGCTGACAAACACTTCCATGGATCGGTCTTCGTCGGCGTTGATGATGAGCGGGGTGCTCAGGGCGTAGGCAGCGTTGGAGCTGTTCTTGGTTGATGCATGTAGCAAGTGGGCCCATCGTGTTTCGCCCGTGACAAGGTTCAGGCACACGACTGCCGTGGCGACGAAGTCGTGAGGGTCAACTCCGTCTGGAAACCGCTCCGGGTGCTTGTTGATCACGTCATTGCTGAAGAAGTAGCTAACATGCAGAATGACATCCAAGTCGCCGTTCTGGTCCACATCCGTTACCACCGGGGTAGCAAGGATGTGGGCATCCACCTTGATCTCGTCCTCACTGAGGATGATGTCGGCTGTCCGTCGCAAGTTGCGGCCCTCAAACATTGTCTCTTCCGAACCGGTAGCCAGATTCGAGGTCCGGTAAAGCTCTGGATGAAAGAGAAGGTCCAGAGAGGCACGCGCCTCCGGACTAAGGTGGCTGTTTGGTCCCACGTCCATCTCTGATTTCACCCATGGAGGACCCATCTCCTCGTCTATATCGAGCTCATCAGCGTCAAACAACGGGTTCGGTTTGTCCTCGATCACGTCCTGCTCCGAGACCTTTGCAAGAGTGTCGTAGTTTTCATCGTCCATATCCGCCGCTCCTGTCGGGGTGTGGCGTCGTCGAGTTAGGGAATGGCGACTCCGCTGCTGCAGCACCTCGTCAGGGGTGATTGTCAGGTCGTCCATGTGGCGCGCTCTCAAGATGTCCTCCAGAACAGTTCCGTTTTGGATTGGTGTGCCAGGGCGGATGTTGGCAGCTTGCTGAGGCGGCAGGTTGTCCCTCACCCAGTTCCTCTTCATGGTGAGCGGCGGCACCTGCAAATAGCCCTGCGCCTTGCCATCCGAGCCGAATATGACGAGCTCCCCGGTGTACAGTGCAACCAACCAATCAACCTGACCGTCTCCGTTCAGGTCCACGGGAAGGGGGCTCGCATATGTTTTCATGCGGGGGTGCATGAACGGGAAGCCGGGGATGTCCTCCCCGGTGGGTCCGTCCAGCGCCTCCAGGAACTGAGAGAAGGTGGGGATGAGCACTTCCTTGTGGCCGTCGTGCGCCAGATCCACGATGCGCGGTGTGGCGTATACGCTGCTGCCCACACGCGCTGACCAGCCCAGATTGAGACCAGAGTAGCACTGGCTCGTGCTGTTTGGGGTGAGCTGCTCTGCATATTGGGCCCTACCCACCACCATGAGGAGCAGCGCACACAGCACCAGGGAAAAGGGCGCGATCATGACCTTCCTGCGCACCGCTGGAAAGAAGCGGGGCGGGTGCCAGCTGGGGAGATAGGAGGAAGGACTGAAATGGAGAAGCGGGGGAGTGCGTAAGAGGGACTTCCGTCAGCAATGGGCGCTTCTGCTGACCAAAACAATAGTGCGGTGCTGAGCTCAGAGAGAGGGAGAGGATGAAGAGAGAGAGAGGAGGTGTGGATGGCTGTTGCGGTGCAGCGCGTTCGCTCTGCGCGCCGTCACGCTCACAAAGAAGTGCGAGAGAAAGCTGGCCGAGAAAACTGAGCCGCCGGATACGAGGTTGTTTTGTCAAGTGTGCAGCTGTGCGGCGGCAAACAACAGAAGGGTGCTTAGCAAAATGGCATTCAGCAGTGCAGAGAAGACGTCGCCGATACGCCTCATTCTCTCACTTTCAACTCCCGCTCCTTCAAGTGCGCAAACTGCGGCGTCGGTGCAGCCTTGCTCCGCACCTCTGCTGGAATCGGTCTTCTCTCGCCAATCGAGCGGAGCTCGCCGGGCTTCATGCCTTTGAGGAACGGCACCGCGTACGTCCCCATCCAAGACCAGAACACCATAAAGGCAAAGAAGAGCTTCCATGGGTACACACGGAGCTGATCGAGCCTCTCACGCCACGGCAGCGTGCGGTTGCGCTCGATGCGCTGACGGTCCTTCTGCAGAGCGTGGAGCAGATCAAAGCGCCGTTTGCCCTTCTTACAGCTACTCGTGGCATGCACAGTCGGTCGGCGCGGTACCACCCTGGGCTTCGCGAGCAGCATGCCGAGGCGCCGCAGCATGCCGATTCAAGCCCGATAGATATACAATGTGAATGCGTGATACCCAACAGCGCGTCTTCCATCTCTTTGCCACTGTCGTTTGTGCGTGAAGGGAGGCGTGCGAGCGTTGAGATGTCACGGAGGAGGAAGAGAGGAGGGGGAAGGACATTCGAGGGAGAGTCGAGTAAGAATGGGCTCCAAAGGAAAACACAGCTCATCTCAGTTATTGTTGTTAACCAACCCCGGCGGGCAGAACGACTACTCTCGCAGGCGTGCGCTCTGGGAGTACACGCCTGCGCCCCCTCCCCCCGTAGTGCGTCGCAGTCCCAATGCAGGCAGTGGCGCAAACACGAGACCAACACGACGACACCCAAGTCAGCGCTACGGCTCACACGGTAGCCATCAAACACCTCAACGTGGCGCACTAACGCAGAAAGGGGTGAGAAGAACAAGAGCAGCAGGCTTTCACCACCACCTCACAGATGCGAATGCGCGAGGAAAACACACTACAGTACTTCGCAGCACTGTCATTACATCGGGACCGAGCTCAATGGACCACGCGGCGACGAGGTGGGGCGCACGTGAGATGTCACGTACTGTCGCATCTCGTGCTTCCACTTGAGCAGCTCCTCCGCGATGCGGCCATTTTCTTCGATCAGCGTATTCCGCTCGTCCGCGAGTCGCGTACACTCACTGGTGAGGCGGTCGTTCTCGTCGGACAGCTGCTGCAAGTCGCTGACAATGCCGCCCGAATCAGTGCTGCAGCCAACAGTGACACCCGCGCCCCGCTGCGTCGCTGCAGTGACGGCCTCCTGCAGCTGCCCGATCTCCCGCGCGTGCGCCTCCTCTTGCGCCATCATGTCCTCTAGCGTGTGCGTCAACGATACGCACTGACGCTCCGCCTTTTCACGCAGCCGCTCCGATTGCGCCAAGTTGGTCGAGAGGCGTTGGCACTCCTGCTGGTAGTAGCAGACCGAATCGCGCAACTGCTCCACCTCCGTGGCGAGCCGTGCCACCTCGCGGTCCGCCGCCTCCCTGGCAAGGCGCTCCGCCTGTATCTCGTCTCGCAGCTTGTGTATGCGGCTCTTCGTCTCTGCGCTAAGTGAGGCCGTGTAGCGCGACTGCATGGAGCGCCCTTCTTCCTCTATCCGCCGTAGCTGTTCCTCAATCTCGACTCGTCGCATCTTCTCCTGCTGCAGCGCACGCTTGTGATCCTCCTTGACCCCCTCCAACGCGCGGCGGCAGCGCTCCACCTCGTGCTGTTGCTCCTCCACCTGTTCCTTCATCCGGTCCTGCAGAACCGCCTGAACTTGCTGGGCCTCGCGCAGCTGCACTCCTTGAGCGAGGTCCTTATCCGTCAGTGCCTTCTTGAACTGCGCAATGTCCTCATTGAGCTCTGCGATGCGCTTCTCGTAGTCGGCGCGGTCGCGGCGAGCGGTATCGCCCGCATTGGCTGCCTGCTCAACTGCCTGGCGTCTTGCCTCCACCGCCACCGTCACCTCATTTCGCAGCTGCGTGTTGAGAAACTGCAGGTGGTCGCGCTGACGTTTCACCTCTTCTGTCAATGCCACCGCCCGCTCCACCTTCTCCCTTTCACTGGCCACCCTATCTGCGTACTCGGACTCCATGGAGCGTTGGTGTTGCTCCATCGCATTGACGTCGTAGAGAAGTGACTGCAACTGCGTCTTCACCTTTTCCATCTCCCTCTGCTTGTTGCTGTAGAGCTGCTTGTATTGGTCCGCCGCGGACTGGCAGCTCTCGCACTGCTCCACTGCCTCCCCTATCTGCCGCTGTGCCTCTTTCATCTCCGCGAAGGTCGCGTCCAGTGTGCGCTGGAACCCAAGCTGCTTGCTCTCTAGCTCCTTGCGCAGCATGTCGACGGTGAGCTGCAGCCGCACCGCCTCCGATGCATCGGCACTGCTTTGCACGCTTCGCATCTTTTGATTCTCCCGGCTGAGGAAGGTCACTTCGTCTTGCAGGCGCGTGTTTTCCTGCTGCAGTCGTCGCACACGAGGGTCAACGGACGTGGTGGATAAGATGTGGTTCACCGACTGCCGCGGCTCGCTCTCGCCAAACTGTGTTTTCAGAGCGGGTGGCGCGGCGCCACGCCACGGGCTGAGCCGACAGCTTCCTCGCTGACTGGTCATGCTCATGCGGCGCCGCTCCTCCAGTCGCAGCTGCGCGCGGACGAGGAGCTCGTCAGTCGCGTTGTCCACTGCAGACACCCGTAGCCCCGAGGCGTCGGCAACGTCGCTACTACTGTTTGCCCACACTTGCGATGTGCCAGAGGCCCGCTGTCGCTGGCCTGCTGCCGCCTGGCGCGGGGGAAGCGGCAGTACGTGTTGCACAAACTCATCGCTCGCTCGATCTTCTTCGTCGTCACCGTGGCTCAGTGCCGCGCCCACGCGCACTGCGTGCGGTGTCGCGTAAGGTGGAATCGCTGACGGGGAAGGCTGCGTCTGCAGAGAAGGGCAGGAGGAATGCGCAATTGGGGTCGAGGAAGCGGGCACTCCTGGTGCTGCCGCACACGCCGCGGCCGACCTCTTGCGCTTCGACAAGGATGCGGGCGGTGTGGATGACTGCTGCTGCGGCGGCAGCTGTTCTGTTGCCTCTGGTTTGACAGTGGTGACCGATGGCGGAGTCGGCGACGGTGAGGAAGCGCTCTTCACAGTGGTCACGGGAAGCGCCTGCTTGAGTGCTGCCGCCAGTGAATGTGCGGGATGCGCAGCCTGTGGCGGTGACTCTCTTTGACGGAGAGTGGCCGGCACAACAATTTTCTCCGATTGTTGCGAGCAGTCGTGGTCCGTCTCGAAGGCGATGCTGTCAGAGTTGTCGGTTGTGGTGGCCGTTTTAGCGTTCAGCTTCGGCGCCACCTTTTTAGGCGGCAGTTCTTCGTGAAACTCAAAGTCGCTATCCGAGTCCACCTCGTCGAAGCGCTTGACGCGGGCGGCTGCTTTGCGCATTGTGTAAGAGAATCACAGGTGATGGACAAGTCGGAGGGTGTATTGCATGGAGAATAAATTGGGAGAAAGATGAAGTCAGAGCCCTCGGCGTGAGCGTCTGAGTCCAGTGTGCTTGATACGATGAGGAGCGAAGGAGAACTCACAATTTTCCATGTGAAACACTGCAAGGCTGCCACCCAATCCTTCGGCGCTCTTTTCTTCTACCAGAGCGTGAGAGGAGGACGGCGAGCGATGGCAGCGGCTGTAGGGCAGGAGATAGTGTGAGCTAGTAGCTGAGGGTAGTGTTCGGCATCGCAGGACAACGACAACCAACTTAGAGTGAGCTACCTTGGATAGGATGCCCTTGCTGGCGTGGAGACGGTTGAGGGTGCAAGGAAGCAGCATACAGGCGCGAAGCAGAGCGAGTACCGTTCGTTTGAAGGACGGGGGCCCCATGAAAGCGCGGACAGAGATGCGCTGCTCTACAAAGGCGGTGCGTCGGTAGTGTGGTCGATTTGTGGGCACGAGAGGCAACTACACATCGCACGTACATAAGGAAGAGAGCAGGCCGGGCGCATTTGCTACGTCTCGCGCCAATCGCGCATCGAGGGAGAGTCCCGCTCCCCCTCCCCACACGTCCTGACACCGCTTGCCTCGTTCCCCTTAGCCGCAAGTGAGGGCGCGCAGCAGCAACCCCACGCTCTGCGAGCACCTCGGGGAACTCTAAAGCGGAATAACCGGCGCTCGTGTGAGGGGGCAGCGACTGCGATAGAGCAGGACGTAGGCGATGTGCGCTTCCCCGGCACCGCGCAGCCGCCTCACGTCCTCCTTCGAGACAGCCGCCACGTTCTCGTCGTCGTAGACAAGCCACGCGTCTGCCTTCCTACCCCAATACACATAGTGGCCTCCATCTGCGCTGCGGCCCTTGTGCGAGATGACGCCGCACAGCTCATAGTAACCGCTCTCGTTCTTGAGGATGAGGGGCACCTTCTCCTGCTCCGGTGTGTCCGCTGGCGACGACTCCCTTTCCGCTCGAGGGCGGCGGCGCCGCTCCAACTCCTTGTCGCGCCGCTCTTGGAGAATCTCGCGCACCGGTTTCTCTGAGGCCTTGAGCGCTTCGGTGGAGACAATGGCGGTGTCGAGGATGAAGGGGAACGTGATGGGCTTGAGAATCTTCGCCTTCTTCTGGATGTCCACGCGCCAGGAGAAGCGGACCAGGTGCACAAAGACGTACTCCGGCGCTTCGCTCAGTTTGCTGACGCGAGTGAATTGGGCGGCGTCCTTCTGCAGTGCCTCGCAAGGTGCAGTGAAGCGCTCGTCGAAGGCATGCTCGAGCCCCGCCTCCAGCGTCTGCACCTCGCCCGTGATGTTGCAGGACAGCATCGTGAAGGGCACCTCGGACTCCTTGCCCTTGTCAGTCGGGTCGTCAACACAGGTGAGGGTCTGGTGCATCTTGCCTTCAAAGAGATGCGCGTACTTCTCGGGTAGAACAGAGTTTACAGCCTGGAGCAGCACGTTGAGCACCTCCTGCGAGTCCTGCTGCATGAAACCGCCATGCTCGTCGCGCTCACCAAACGTTGGATTGGTCTGCACCAGCGTCGTCCAGAGCTGCAGCGGCATCACCGCCTCCTTGGTGCTCTCTAACGACTGCAGCACGGCACTGAGCTGGCGCAGAAGTGCGTTGTCGCCACGGTACGCCTCGAGCACTTCGCGAATCTCCGGAATGGTGCGCAGCATCTGCAGCGCCGAGTTCAGGTAGCACGTGTTGGCGATATTTCTCAAACCATTCGAGGTGGTCGTAGTCTCGGTGAAGCCGCCGGTCTTGTTCGCCTCTCCAGCGGCCGCCTGTACTGTGGGCACCGCCACAGCGCTCTCTGCTGACCCAATCAACATGACCGTCTTGCCAGGCGCGAGGCCAGCGGCGCTCAGTGTAGCGTCATCTTTGCTCGTGGCGGGCTTAAGGCCCATGAGTTTCTGCTTCTCCACCGGCACTCCGGTTTTCGCTTTGAGCGCCTCCTTGAGGGCGCCCACCGTGCTGCCGAGGTCCACCTCCATCGTGAGGTCCTCCTTCCCCCATTTTACTTTGATTTCGGCCAGCATGAGAGAGAGCGTAAGTAAACGATGATGGAATGACTGGCTAAGTGGGTGGTGGGAGGAAGGGTATGCCGGTGATCGATGGGGAGGAGATGAAGAGGAGCGGTGAGTTGCGGTGCGTCTCTGCATGTGCGTGTGTGTGTGCGAGTTACAGCAGTGGTCAGTGTCGAGTTGGATGGCCCAAATCAAAAGATAGAGGGAGGGGTCAGTGGTGACGTAGTGGAGCAGCTAAAGTCCCGCGCGCATCGTGCCTAGGGGAGATGCCCCAAAGGTGCGACATTCGTTTCGGTGATCGCCGCGTGGTAGTGTGCCCCTCACCCCAACACGCAGCGCACGCGCTTGTGTGTTGCTACGCCGCGTTGGCGGATGGAAGAGACAACCGAGACGATCCTCCGCGGCAGCCCTAAGGAGAGCCACAACTGCTCACGGCGTTCAGTATAACGGCATCCCTCGTTTCCCTGTGCGGGTGCGCCAGTGGTGGCCTTTTTTTCCACTTTGCCCGAGACTTCTTGAGCAGCAGCGATGCGTACACAAAACGCGCAGACGCCGCACTGCGGAGAAACGTACGAAGCAAATGGAACGCGGGTCTAGCGCACAGGCGACCTCGCACGCCGTGGTGTCGGCAGAAGCGGTGGCGTCATCTACCCTCCACTCGGTCAGGAGAGAAGAAAGAGAATTTGCTTCTTGCAGGTGGACATGATACTCTCGGAGCGCGTGTCCAGGTGGCCAGGGAGACACCCCAGCTGGCGCTGCAGCAACGCGCAAACGACGCCCTTTCGCTGCGAGGCGTCCCATGGGACAGAGCGATACCATTGTGTGTCAGCAGTGCGGATGAGTTGCTCGACCTCCCTCCGTCGCATGGCGCCGTAGGTCCAGGAAGCGAAGATGGGGGGCGTGTTCTTGCGCGGCATCACCCGCACCCACCGAAAAGAGAGATTGGCGCCTACTAGGGTGCTGTGAATATCAAGGGCCCTTAGTACGAAGACGAGGACGATATTGAGAACGTACTCCGACGCGCAGTGGCTCTGCAGCAGCGAGACAAAACTGAAGTCCGCCGGCTTCGCTTCGCGCCGCTCGAGAGTGCTCGCCTCGCGCACAAGCCTCACAAACGTGTTGAGGTCCTTCGCGCGCCCCGCCTCGAGCGAGCGCACATCCATCCGCTCCTGCACAGACTGGGCAATGTTCTGCACACAGGATCGAATACCCATCTGGTAGTCCTTGATGCAACGCTCGAAGGACTGCTGCGAGTCGCACCCGACGCACGCGCCGTGCAGCGCGGCGCTCATTAGCGCCATACCGTCGTAGACATCCCAGGGGTCCTGCTTCTCCTCCAGTCGCTCCCACTCTGCGAGCACCCAGATGGAAAAGAGGGAGCTGCGGGCTTCCTTAAGAAACGCGAAGGCGTTCGTCAACGTGGATGGGGTGTGCGGCGCCTCGAAGGAGCGGCGCACAATGCGACGCAGCTCGTCGTCCGGCGCTATCCACACCTGGGAGGGCATAAACTCAGCCCACTGCACCTGCGCAATGCGCTGCGTATGAGGCTGCTCGGCCACGGACACTAGCCGCAGTACTCGGCGATAGAGGTGGCGTGCGAGCCCCTTGTCGATGGCGCCGTCTCGACTCTTCATCGCATGGGCTTCTGATGGGGGGAAGGCGTGTTCATGATGTCCTCCATCATCTTCACCGTCCGCGTCGGCACCTGCGCAAGCTGCGTCGCGTCCAGCTGCGACCGTCGCAGCTCCTCCTCCACCTTCTCCATCTTCGCGATGCTGTTGTCGATCAGCTGCGTGAAGCTCACAACGCGGGTCTTGTTCCGGTTCTGCCGCAGGTCCTGCAGCACCTTCTTCACCCCAATGATGTCCATGAACTGCGGCTTGTCCTCCGGGCGGTACAGCTCGCGCTGGCTCATCTCCAGCCCGCACACGCGCATCAGCTTCGCCAGGTCGTACGCCTCCATCAGGTTCCACTTCGTCCCAACCTCCACGGACGCGAGCAGCTCCTCACCCTTCTCATGCGCGCCGCGCAGCTTCTGCCGCTGCGTCTCCGACCAGTCAGAAATGTGCAGCTCCTGCACAAGCTCCTCATTCTCCAGGCACGCCGTCTTCAGCTTCAGGTTGTGGATCTTCTGCTTGCGCGCAGCCTCCAGCCCGGTCGCATCCTCAGGGGACATCATTGTGGCTGCGGAGGAGGGGTGGGAGAGGGAGAGAGAAGGTGTAGGGTGTATATGTACAAGGGAGGGGAGTAGGGGTCCTAGTGCGAACGAAGATAAGAGACTTTCAGGTAGCGAATATCCAAAGCCGAAGGGCGGCGGAGAGCTGAATGCGCAACACAAGGCGTGTTCCGACAACGATGGAAGTGGGGGTCACGGGCACAGGATAGTTTGCGCAGAGCAGAATAATAAGACCACACACACGGGCGTGGGAAGAGAGATGGCAAACAGAGAGAAAAGGGAAGAGAGTAGGCAAGAGAGCGCGCAGCAGTAGAGGGAGAGAACAAACGCTATGGTTTGAGAAAGATCGTTATGGTGGTCAAGGGGTGCTGCGCGCCACTGAGGAGAGCGTAGCGAGCGCAGACTGAAGGTGTGCGCCGGCCAGGATAGGGGAAGACACACGTCACGGTCAACTGGCGTAGGCAGACGGATGCGTACAGTGCCGGTGTGCGTAGTCCTCAAGCTGCGCGGCTCGAAGGGGCTGCCAAGACGCACACGCGCGGCCGCCTCTCTGTGCGCAGCTCGATTCCTCCAGGCAAGGGTCAGCACAAATCACCACTCGTGCCCTAAATGGTACCGCCACCATCCCCGTTCCGGGAGTGACGCACAGCCAACGCCACGGTGGCACGCTTGCAAGGCGCCTACGGCCACACCAGCGACGACGGCCAAGGTGCTCACCGACTGCTTCGTCGAAGCGCGTTACGCGCACGCACTCGCGCCGGGCATCTGCGAGAGAGGCGAGACACAGCTCGTCAACCCCAACACCCGTTGCTGCGTGCGTGGTTGGCAGTACACAGTTTTCGTTTTCTGGCGGTAGACTATAATGGACAACACTGTACATGTCAAGAAGCAGCTACATCAAGAGCGCCGCGGGGTGAACAGTAATAATAACATACAAAAAAGCAAAACAGGTCAAAACAAAGAGGGAGGGTCGTGGAGAGGGAGGAGGAGGAGGAGGGGGGCCGCTGGTATGTGCGCCTGTGCTGAATGTAACCCTGCATGCAGCACTCCCTTCTTTTTCCGGGCCGTGCCAGTGTGTGCCCCACCAAGGCTGCTGAATGTGGGTTGATCCTTTGCCTGGATGTCAGGGCGGGGGGAAATCGCCACTATACTTCCCCTCCTCCCCCCCTCCTGCTCCCACTAGCTGCACTCCGTTTGCTTCTGCCTCTTCTCTCCCATCCACCTATCGATGACGGGGTAGGCGGGGGAGGGGGAGCAGCCACACACACACGTGAGGAAAGAGAAGCGGATAGGTGTGAGGGAGCATGAGAGAGAGACAGACAGCAGTCTGCAAACAAGGGGGCGGGGCAGAAGGTGAAAAAAGCGGGCCGACGGCACGAAGGAAAAGGATCCACAGGGAGGGGAAGAGGAGGAAGAGCAGACGACAGGAGAGCACAACAAAGTAGAGAGCGACAGAGAGGGGAGGGGAAGAGGGCTGAACATGGGATTCCAAGATAAAACAAATGGCAAAAAAGGGACAAAATACGGCTAAAGAGAACAGCTTACAGTAGATGGTGAGGAGCACGGTAGGCAGACGAAGGTGGAGAGGGGCGCCGAGCTCAGCGCAGCCGCCATGGCGACGTGTCAATGGGGCTGGCGCGCATTTTCTCGTAGCAAGGCAGCGCTGGTGGGGGTGAACGAAGGGGGAACGCATCCGCGCTACGCAAAGCGAGAAAAAGAGACACACAGGAATAGACCATTAACGTGACGGCTACCGCAAGGAGTAAGGACACGACGACAACAACGAGCAGAGGCAACAGTGCTCTGCTCAGGAAAAAAAGAAGAGGAGCAGTGTGAGGAGAACAACACACAGAGACATGAACAAGAGAGCGCCGCACGGAGTCATCGCTCTCGCCTACACTTTGGTCTTGCTGTCCTCGTCGCGGTTGTCTCCGCCTTCAACGAGAGGTGGAGTCCAAGCACAACAAGATCAACTGCAACGTACACGACCACAGCGATACCCGAAGAGAGAACGCGTAGGTAGCAGAAAAAGTCGAGAGAGCATGTCGAACAAGGAAGGCACCAAAGAAAGCCCCGCATCTGCAGGAACCACGACAAGAGCGATCAGCACCAGCTAAGGGGCAGGACTCCCACAACTCTGAGGTGCCCAGACAGTCACTCACCATGCGGATTCCCTGACAAAAGCACGACCTCCTCACAGCTCCAGCTGCGCATTCGCCGCGTTGTCGGCGCGCAGCGAGCCGCTCGTGATCTGCGCCGCAGCACTCTCGCCGCCACTGCGCAGCAGGCGCGCACGCTTGATCTCCTCGCGCTCCGCCGCAATCCTCACCTCCTCCTGCTTCGTCAGGTGCGACTTGTACTCCACCATCTTGCTGCGCCGCGTCAGCACCTCCTCGTTGTTCTCGTCCACCGGGTGGCTGAACTCGATGCCCGCGGCGTCCAGCGCCTCCTCCGACTCCTTGAAGTCGTCCAGCGCGGCAGCCTGCTTCTCCTTCAGCATCGCAAGCTCCTCCTCCACGCCCTGCCGCAGCTTGTACAGCTCCTTCTTCATGTCCGCGTGCTTCTTCGCGTTCGGGTCGAATGTCTCCACGCAGAACTCCAGCTGGATGTGCGCAAGGCGGATGTTGCGGTCAATCTCCTCCAGCCGCTTCTCCTTCTTGTAGATCAGCGACCCCAGCGTCAGGTACAGCATGCGGAAGTACTCCAGGTGCTCCTTGTGCACCTCCAGCCGCAGCGCCGCGAGGTCCTGGTTCGTCTTGTCGTACCGAGACTTTACGCTCGCGCATCCCTCCGACACCAGCTCCTCCACAAGCCCAGTGCACCGCATCGCGAGGTCGCAGTTGTACACCGTCAGCTCCAGCAGCTTCTTGTGCTGTGCGGCGATCTCCAGAAACTGCGCGTTCTCCACGCGGCGCTTCTCCTCGCGGTCCACCTCCTCGATCCGCCGCTTCACCTCATCGAACCGGTCCGTCCCAAGCCTCTGCAGCTGCCGCTCCAGGTCCTGGATCCTGTTCCACGTCTCCTCCTGCATCTCCTCGTTCTCCTTGATCGCGCGCTCGCTGCGCTCCTTGTTTCCAGTGTACCGCTTCGTCGCCTCCGCGTCCTCCAGGTCCGCCTTCTGAATCGAGTCCTGGATGTGCTTCAGATCCGTCTCGCACCGCTGCTTCAGTCGCCGCTTCGCGTCCTTCATCTGGCTCGTCTCCTGGTTCGCCTGCTTCTGCACCTCGTAGATCTCCTTGAACTGCGAGTTCTCTTCCTCACACTTCCCGATCAGTCCGAACTTGTCCTTCAGCAGCTCGATCAGTCGCTCCTGCAGCTGCACCTTCGTCCACATCTGCTCCTCCGCAACCTGCATTTCGCCGTCGTGCATCGCAACGTTCTGGATCTCGTTCGTCTTCTCCAGCTGCGCAAGCTGCGTCTTCATCTGATCGTCCGTCGACGCAAGCGCGTTCTGGATCTGCGTCGTGTTCATGATGTCCTCCATCATCTTCACCGTCCGCGTCGGCACCTGCGCAAGCTGCGTCGCGTCCAGCTGCGACCGTCGCAGCTCCTCCTCCACCTTCTCCATCTTCGCGATGCTGTTGTCGATCAGCTGCGTGAAGCTCACAACGCGGGTCTTGTTCCGGTTCTGCCGCAGGTCCTGCAGCACCTTCTTCACCCCAATGATGTCCATGAACTGCGGCTTGTCCTCCGGGCGGTACAGCTCGCGCTGGCTCATCTCCAGCCCGCACACGCGCATCAGCTTCGCCAGGTCGTACGCCTCCATCAGGTTCCACTTCGTCCCAACCTCCACGGACGCGAGCAGCTCCTCACCCTTCTCATGCGCGCCGCGCAGCTTCTGCCGCTGCGTCTCCGACCAGTCAGAAATGTGCAGCTCCTGCACAAGCTCCTCATTCTCCAGGCACGCCGTCTTCAGCTTCAGGTTGTGGATCTTCTGCTTGCGCGCAGCCTCCAGCCCGGTCGCATCCTCAGGGGACATCATTGTGGCTGCGGAGGAGGGGTGGGAGAGGGAGAGAGAAGGTGTAGGGTGTATATGTACAAGGGAGGGGAGTAGTGAGGAGTGCCAGGAAAAGAGCAAGACGTAAAGTAATCGAAGCGTTGGTAATGAAAATAGGGGTTTGCGTGTGTAGGCGATGTACACGCGCAGGAGAGGGGTGTATTGCAGGAAGAGGAGAGTGAAGGAGAAAAAAGAAAAAGGTGAGTAGAGTGTTAGTCGAGTGGGAGGGAGAGAGTGCTGGCAGCTTTCACTGGCGGTGGTATTCGGGTACGGTGCACACATGGAGATGTGGGCAGATGTGGTCAGGTGTTGGTGTGTTGGAGGATGGTGTTGTTGTTTATGCGCATAAGGGATGCAGCCAAGGGGGTGGATGATGGGGTTTGTGCCATGGTGGTGTAGTGGAGAAGGACAGATATGAAGTGGGTGTGTTGAAGTGGAGAAGGGAGGGTTGTGTTAAATGGATTGGAAGCGGAAAGTGTTGATCTGGCACGAGGATTGATTACTGGTGTCTGCCTCAGGGCTTAGCGACTACTTTCTTCCGGAAGTCCGAAAAAGGTTTGACGCTGGGTCATAGATGGATGACACAACGGGGCTACCTTAGCACAGGGGCTGCAGAGGCGCACCTAGTGGGTGCGGGGTGGAGGTTACAAAGATGAACAGAGTGTCAACGGCTCAGCAGGGATAAGCGCGCAGGCACTTAAAACCCACTCGAGAGGAGCAGCTACGACAGAATGAGGCTCGTATATATACGTACCCACTCACTCACTCCCACCCTACTGTGTGCCACTGTGCAGGGGTGCTGCAAACATGACGAGAGTCGAATACGTGCCGCCACGTGAATGCTTCTGAGTGGTGGTGGGTGAGTGGTCATCTCTGCTTGAGCCTTGTAGTGTACGGTGTATGTGTGCAGCGTACACTACCACGTCATTAGTGTGCTCATTGCGTTTTACCCAGCCCCCTTTTTCTCCTTTCCTTCATACATGAGCATTACACATCAGCCAAACACAAGATGGACGGACGTGTAACTCAACACAGACGGGACGCCGAAGGCACGGCTCACAGCCCAGTGACAACGTCGTGTTGTTGTTGATTGGAGACGCCTCCTCGCTGCAACCAATGCGCTGCTACGCGATGGGGACCGTTTCGGCTTAAATTTGCCAAGTGCACACCCGCCGTGCAACGTTAATGAGCTTTACGCGTGCGTGTATGCACCGAGGGTGGTGGTGGTGGTGGGGGGGGGGGGTGAAATGCGTAGCAGGTGTTTGCAAAGTCGTCTTGACGCCTATCAGCAGCTCCTCCTTGCTCGTCTAGAGAGACTTGTCGGTGTAGACGGCCCAGTTGCCGCCGGCGCGGGAGTAGTGGTCCATGGGATACTCCTCCCCCCACTGAGCATTGCCCAAGGCCACCTCAGCCTCATACGGAGAAAGCAGTGGGCGGTCGAAGGCGTAGCCCCAGTCGATAGAGAGTCGTGGGCACGCAACTTGGATGTAGCAGTCAACATCCTCAAGTAATGCCATCTTCTGTGGAAAGATCTCCGACATGAGGAGCAGCGTCACGCGCTTTCCATGACGCTGCGCTAGCGCAATGATGCGGTCAACGACGCGGGGGTGGCCCTGGCGGCCTAGCGTCCCCATTACAATCGCAAAGCTCTGAGCCACCTTTGCCTTCTCGACCGCCTCACGGCGAAGGGCGCGCATCTCGGCCGTGGCGTAGGTCTCCTGCGACAGCGTCTTCTTGTATGGGTCATACTGGAGCGCGCTGAGGTCCGGGTGCGCAATGAGGAATGACTCCACGTGAAAGCGCCCGTCGCCGACGTAGAGCACTGAGTCTACCTCCGCAGGGTTCACCTTGGGGCTCGTGCAGCCGAGCACCTCACCGGTTGACAGCGGCCTGTTTTGAGGGATGACGACGGGATGGATGAAGTGCTCCTCTTGCAGCACGCGCAGCCCTGCCCTCATGGACGAGATAAACTGGACAGTGCCGATGCATGCAACCCGCGCATCTGCGGGCACGAGAGCCTTGACGGTGTCAATGAAGTGCTGCACATCAATGTCGATCTCAACGAAAACGTACATCATGTTCGCCACAATGCAGTCTTTGATGGAGATGAGGCAGCTGTGCCCATAATGGATGAGGAAGTCGCACCCTAGTGCAGCGGCCGAGAAGTCATCGACGCAGCACGCCCCATACGTGACATCGCCCAGGATGACCATCTCAGACCCCGTAGCCTCCTCGAGAATATCAGCGATAGGGATGGAAAACATGAGTAGCCCTTCAGGAAACTGTAAGGCAACGCGGCGGGCATTTTTTTCCTTGATGCGCTTGATGCACTTATCAATCTCGAAGCGGTAGTTGGTGGGGAGGCCCAGCTTACGCTGGGCCTCCCGTTGCTGCCGCTGATCGTGCTGTACGTCGTCGAGTGATTCCATGGATCCCGCTGCTGCTGCCTCTTCGCACCGTGCTCGTCCGAGAGACCCTTTTTCCTCGTTTTTTTTTTGGGGGGGGGGGCACCGCCAGTTCGGTAGTGTTTCGCTTTTCAGTCTGCACGTATTTGCCTGTACGCGCGCTTCTCACTCTGCGCCTGCGTGTTTCTGTTGGTATCAGCGCCACTTTTTACTCCCACTTTGCCGATCGCATGAGCGCTTCTCAGAAAGAGGAGCGCACAGACAAAGAACTCATAATAGCAGCGCGGAAAGCACGTGTAAAGAGGGGGGAGGGGAAGAGAAGTAAAGGATGGGGAGGCGAAAAGGGGTGAGGAGTAAAGGAATCCGTCTTGATGCTACATGAAGAATGGGAAAGTGCCTGGAGTGGTGCGGCATCGTGAGATCGCGATAGATATCAGCTAACATACAGGTGCGCCTGTCCACCCGCCGTATTTCATGCAAAAGCGGAGAGAAGGAATCGAAACTGGTCACACACGTGCCTACTCAGTCGGGTTAACGGCAAGCGTACATCATGACGTCCGGCTCGAAAGTTGCCCAACTACGACGTGTACACGAATACACACACACACACAAAACGCACCCCTCGCGCATTTTGCGTGGCTCTATATGGGGGAAAAGGGAGACGGAAAGAGGGGGTTCGGTTCAGATCACACGCACCACGCAACACTACCGCAATGCACCACCTGTGTGTGCACGAGTGCGGGGGAGACAGGAGATAGAACGAAAGCGAAAACAGCAAGACACGAAGAGAAGCCCACGGTATTCATCTTGCTTTCGTTCTTCCTTCTCTGTCGCTCTGTGTGAGGCTACTCGGTAGCCGCCGTCTCCGTTCGACTGCGCTTTCGTGACCGTACACAGCGCAGCAAGTCCATCCCAGACCGCGACGTGTCTGGCACGCACAGAAACTGAACCAAGTACTCCAGCCGCAGTATAGGGCAGACGATGGAAGCAGAACGCGATGCGAAGTCATCTAGCTCATCCTCGCTGAAGACGGCATCATCCGCGAGCACAAGCTCTGTTGACGACGATGGCTCATTGCCACGCTCCCTCGGCGCCGCCATCACCTCCGCGGCGGTGGCGGCCTCCAGAGACGTGCATCCGCCGCTACGAAGCACTCGCAGGAAGCTTGCGGCACGGGCGAAGTTGGTGCAGCACACACGCACTTTCCACGACGCAAACGGCAGCTTCGACGCCTCGCGCTGCACCCGACAGCCACGCGCGAGCGACGCTACGGAGCTGCGGCAACCCAGTGACGCAGCCACCTCGGCGCTCCACTCAAACGGCTCCTCGCTGACAAGATACCCCGCCTGCGCACACGCCGCGACGTACGCCGGCGTCAGAATCCAGCGCCCCGCGGCGAGACAGCAGAGGAACTGCTCCGTCTTAGAAGGCTTTGCGGTGATGAAATGCGTGCATTCCTCCGGTTTGCTCGTGCACTGAACATGCGGAAAATGACACGCAAAGACGTCAAAGTGGCTCTTGAGCACGTCCTTTGTTACCAGGAATACCGCAGAGGTGGAGGTGGAGCGGGGATAGATATGGGTGCTTGCTTCAGCGATGCATCGGGCAGGCGGTATGGCGGCCCCGACTGCCGCCTTCTCTCCGGCCTCGGATATTGCACATGAGGTGTCAGGCGAAACTGCTAGCGGGGCTGCGGGAATGCCACCGTCCTCATTGAGGCCCATCTGATAAAAGATGATCTGTGATTCATCCGAAATGGTGCCGCCCAGCAGTTGCTGCCTCTGCTGAATCATATGCGATTGTGCAGAGATGCGACGACGGAACTTGCACCGCTCGATGCACAGGTCAGCGACAGTGGGCGGTGGGGTAGCCGCGTACGATCCAGGTCGTTGAATTTGGTCCCCCCTATCGCTCCCAGATGGAGCGGAGACAGCGGATGCATTCTCTGTGGTACGGGCCGGAGGGTGGGGATGAAGCGAGGCATGCACCGCGGCAGCCCCGAACAGTGTCCGTGGTAGACCAGCCTCCAGCTCCCCTAGAAGGTTCTCGAAGCTTGGTGAGCACTGGGTGGCGAGGTATGTGTGGGAGGACAATGCTGGGTCGGCGTGGTGGTGTAGGGTCGCGGCGAGATCGTCCTTTGCGTAGGTTGCACCGCCATCTTGCTTGTCTATCGACGATGATGAAGGCGCAGAGTGGGACGGGGCAGGGGAGGGTTGAGGAGGGGTGGTGTGAATTGCCTGCAGGGTCGAACGCACCGCCGCTGCTGCCAACGAGGATTCGCCACCAGCTTCCTCGTCGTCATAGTCTCTCAGACGATGGGGTGGTGGGGCTGGCGAGACAGTTTCACTGGCGTGTCCAACGGCTGTGCTGCGCTGCTGGGATGGAGCTGCCTCCTCCTCCTCCTCCTCTTCCACTGCTCTCCCTACTACTGCGAACTTCTCCAAACCTCCCTCCAAGACACATTCAATTGCGTCCTGCGAGCGAGGACAGTGAGCAAGGGATGATGATGACTGGCGCAACGCTGAAGTCTGCATAGCGAGGTTTGTCGCCATAGCTGACGTCGATGAAGGTTCAGAGATCTGCAACCCCACCGAGAACCTCTCCTGGGAAGCTTGGCAGCTACGTGGTAGCGTCGTGCACGTGGCATTTGTGCGGGCCTCTTCGGTGATAGCGAACGCTTCAGGAGTTGGAACCTTCAGCGTGAAGAAGTCCGCATCCAGCCACTGCGCTTGCTGGATAGATTGATAGACCCACTCCACCCCGACAAGACGGCAAGTCGACGTCGAAGTCAGCGGCGCCGACGAGTGCTGTCGTGGGCGCGAAGTGTGCCGATAGTGGTGCTGGGCGAGCACAGCAACCTTTTGGGAGGAAAGAAGCTGGCCACGAGGTGCCACTAGATGCGTCGTGTTGCGCGGGAGGTACGGGTCACTCACCGACACTGTGGGAAGGCTGGAAGCGCTGCCGTATTGCTCACCACCGCTGCCACCAAGCACGAGGGCTTCTTGCACCCTCACCGGCAGCCCAGACTTCTGCAGTGCTGAGAGTAGCGCGTACCGGTCTGCTGGTGCAAGGCCCGTGAAGGTCACCACGGGACGGAAGACGCACTCAACGCGGAAACCGACACATGACAATCGGCGCTGTTCCAGCCGACACTGCAACACCCACTGCCACGACACGATTTGCAGGCCAGGACGCGGGTAGAGGCACTCCTCCACGCCTTCACCAAGGATGAGGACATGTGTCGTGAACGGCGTAAGCTTTGGAGAGAGAGTGATTCCCATACTGATCAGCAGATCGTGCCGCTGCGTTGTGAGCCTGTGCGGGGGGCTGCAGTAGGCGACAACGTCAGAGAACTCATCGGCAAGGGGGCGCCGCGACAGCCCTGGTGAGGAGGAGCAGGGAGTTGTCGATGCAGTGGGCATGACCTGCAACGACAACATAGACGGTTGAATGGAGCTCGGTATACTGTTGTCGAAACCTTTCCACGCTCCCTCTGTATCACAAGAGCCTTGCACCCTGGTGATGCTGAACCCACGACTAGTTAAACTGGATCTGGGAGTCGGTATGGCAGACTGCGCCGGCAGCGCTGAGGGGCGCACCGACCCGCAGACCAGCACCTCGTTAGCGTTCGATGAGCTGGGAGAGTCAGCGGGGGCACCAGTTGGGCTGTACCCTACCTTGGGTTTCAGTTCGAAGGTGAGATCTTTGTGGGCGCTGCTGCTACTAGTTCTGCTAAGCCCGCTGGGCGCCTTGAGCGACGACATGTCACGCACTATTTGTCCTGGTGCCGCGTCCTCGACTGGCAGGTGGTGACCGCAGAACTGCTCGGTCGAGTAGCGCAACACAAACTCCTCCATTGCAATGACCGGTACGCCGCGCTTCCGCGCGAACCGAACTTTGTCGTTTGAGGTCACCGGAGAAGACGCGGACGGCGACGTGAAGCCGAGCGCCGCTGCAGATGCAACCAGCAACCCGCAATGTCGCGTTAGCGTAGCATTGTAGGTGGCGTGGCACGCGCCGCATGCAGCTTGCACACGCTCTCGCTCAAGATGATGTAGGCCCGTGGTGCACACCTCTTTCCCAGTCAGACTGCGACCGATGTCGAAGCGGCCCGTGAACTCCATCGCGCAGGCACCATCGGTCACCCATTCGATGGAGACGCACGGGAGTCCGCGCATACGTGCTACTGACAGCTTTCGAGATGCTGCGCAGGTAGCCGAACCGACAATAAGCACCTGGGTGCGACTAGTGAGGTCCCCGCACCAGCATAAGTCGCTGTGCAGAAGGCGCTGGCGGATGACACTCAACTCCTCCCCGTAAATGCCGGTGGTCGTCACCTCAGGTCTGGTGGCCGGAACTTCCATGCTGCATACAGAGTAAACGCTAAGTACAAGGGATTGAGTCAACGAGCGCACCAAAGGGGCAAAAAAGAGCTTCCAAAGAGAGGGAGAGAACTTCGCTTTGCAGCCGCAGCATCGAGAGAGGAGCAGGTGGAATAGCCGGGCAAGAGCGTGGGCAAGCAACCAGCGGCCCACGTTCAAGGAAGAAAGAAAAAACGAGGATGTTCCCTTTTCTCTTATCTTTTTTTTTTTCCACTGAAAAAACGAAAGCAGTGCTCAACAGTGCACGATACAGACTCAGATGCTGCACAATCTATGTCGAGACTTCTGTGCGCTCGTATAAGGTACCGCTGCAGGAAACGGAGCGAGGATGGCGACGAGAAAGCCGCAATGCACAGACAGTTGTACACTTAATTTAAGAACTGAAAAGAAAAGTTACGGTATCATCTAGCAGCGAGGGTAAACAGGGGTGAGGTCATCGGAGACAGAAATGAAATGCAGAGTGGAGCTGGCGCAGTGAGGCAGGAAATCAACAGAAACGCAGGAGGACAAGAGAAAGCAGGCAAAAACAAAGAAAAGAAAGAGAGAAGAGGACACTGAAAAGGGATGCAGAGATGAAGGGACGTTTTCCCACCTTCGACCAATGAGCACAGAAAAAAATGCGCAGGGCGCGGGCTCAGGATGGAGCAGTAGGTTTCTCTTCCCACACCACTCCCCTTTTTGCGTATGTCTATGTATGTGTGTGGGAGCAACATACATACATAGACAGCTTTTGATGCCTGCTTTTCTCTCCGTGGCAAGGCACGACGTGACAAGGTGGCAGGGGTACGTGCCTCAGACCACTTGTCTCGACGCCTCTGCTCGCCCTACTCTCTCTTTCTCCTTTTTGTGTGTCTCTAATGCTGACTGCGGCGGCGCAGCACGATGCGGCGGTCCAGAGGAGAGAGAGCAAGAGGCGGAGAACACGCTGATAGGTAGCCCTTAATAGGGTTTTTTTTTTGGGGGGGGGGACAAAGTCCAGAAAAAAACGGCACGGACGTATGAGAGCGAGGGAAAGCCGTAGAGAGGAACAAGAGCAGGATAAGGAAAGAGTGGACCGGTATGCAGTATGCCAAGAGATGAAGCAAGGGGGTGGAGAGAAGCCCCTTTTGGTTTGCTTCGACGCATTCAAAGGTCAAGGGTAAATGTATTCGAGATCAGTACTGCCGTGTGCCGTGGAGGGGTCAAGTGGAAAACAAGCATACCCTTTCATTGACGCGCACTCACGTGTGCACAAGCATTGCTGCACCACGCACTGAAGGATGACTCCACATCTAGACGACCAGCAACACAGCAGCTGGGCAGTCGGGATAGCCTGAGCCACTGCAAAGCTGACAACGGCAACTGTCAGGCACACCCCGTCGTATTTCGATTGAGTACTTCTTTTTTTAGGCTTTCCACAAAAGAAAATAAAACGAAAGAAAAACTGTGCGAGGAAGCTGAGCTCCAATGAAACGAAACAGTGCAGAATAGTGAAGAGGCTGTGTCAGGGAGAGAGGGGGAAGAGCAAATGTGCTCATGCTCACACACGCACACACACACCACTACCACCACCTCCTCCTCCTCGGCACCCCTCAGATTCACCAATGCGTGCCACTTGGTTCTCTGAACCACTTGTTTTGATTCAATTGGGGTCCTAGCAAGATTCACAGGCACGATGGAAGAGCGCCGTTCCCTACAACTGTCTAATAGAAGAAGCCGAGCACCTTACCACCAGTGTTGCGGGAGCGGGCCTCCTCGTGGTCCATGATGCCGAGCGAGGTTGTCAGCACGACAAAGCCGAACTGACGGGAGGGCAGGATGTTCTTCATCCACTTCTCGTAGTCCGTGGTGGCGCAGTCGAAGCGCGGGCAGATGGCGCCGCACTTGTTCAGGCGGCCATTCAGGTTCACGACGATCTTGCCAGCGCGATGGTCGTCGATGATCTCGAACTCGCCAATGTAGCCGTGCTTCTGCATCACCTGCAGGAACTTCACCACCACCTTGGAGGAGGGGCGGATGAGCACCTGGCGCTTGCCACGGCGCTCCGCGCTCGCAATGGTGCGAAGCGCGTTCGCAAGAACGCTCATCATTGTCATCTTTGCTATAGACTGCACACAAGCAAATGGGAGAAAAGGAAAAGTCACCCCCTCCGAATCAGAGATCAGTTTTATGGAAAGTGCAGAGAACAAACACGCGTACGCGCGGGTGAGTACCAGGATAGGTGCGCACGTACATGTTGGGGCACATACAACATGAGACAAGGCGGTTTGAGATTAAAGAACGTTGGGGTGGTTATGGTGAGCCCAGATGACATACAAGGAGAAAAAAAACGTGTGCAAGATGAGGCGTGGAGTGCAGTGATAAGTTCAGCGCTGTTGATTCTCTGAGAAGCCTCGGTATCATGTGAAGAATCAGCATCGTCAGATGCGACTACGAGGAAGACAAATATAAGAGGGAAGGCGCACGAGCTTCAGCGCAGAGGCAAACCCCTTGATGGGGCACGACCTATCCGCCTCCTCGCTGAGGTACAGCTCTCCCTCTTTAGAGAACTCCGCTTTTGTGTCTTACGTCTAAAATGGCGGAGCACGGATAAAACGGACGCACGCCATTTGCACCCATGCCGATGTTACTTGCGTGAGGTGGAATGGGGAGAGAGCCAGCATGAATCAGATGTGCAGACACTAAGGTTAGCAACAGGCGTCTATGTTCTTCGGGTGAGGTGAGTGTTAGCTACTTTATAGCATCCCCCTGGGATGCAACGCGGTACTCCATTCCCATTTACTTACAGGGGTGAACACACTCCAAGGAGCTTGTGAAACTGACGCCCCATGGCAAAACACATGGGGCAAAATACTCATACACAAATGCTCACACACGAACAACTAAGCACAAGTCGGAGAAGACCAGGAAGGAGTGGAGGAGAAGAGATCAACAGGCTTCTGTCAAGGTGTACGAGAGCGACCGAGTCAGATAAAAAAATCGTGACAGTCGGGAGAATCAAGCGAGCAACAGTCCACTCCACAAGCCATCCTTTCACTGAAGCAAAGCATCAGTAGAAGCGCTCCATTTTGGCAATGGAAATGAACGCGCTAGCTTCCTTTCGAGACGGAGCGGGGTAAGCAATTCTGCCCTCAGATGGCACGGAGGAAGGGAACGCAACCGCGACGCACGCTTTCAGGGTCGGGGGCGACGGCGCAGCGCCATTGCAGATGGCAGCAGTGTCTGCGCTGCGCAGTGGTGGGGATAAAGAAAGAGTTTGCTCGAGCGCTTTCGCTGGCTGCTGCTGATTCTGCGACGCCTCTGCTGACGGTATGGTCGCTGATGGCAGTTCCTCTTCAACCACCGAACCTGTAACTGATTGAGGCATCTCTGCTGGCACTGCAGAAGGTGCAGTAGAGGTATCTGTAGCGCACGCAGTGGGCGCATGAACTATGGGGGATGAGAGAGTCTCTGTCTCCACCGTTGGTGGCGATGGTGAATCGGAACTGCGGAAGAAGGGAAGAGAGCGGACGCAGCACAGCGGCCGCGCCTCGTCTGCTACAGACGTTGTCACCTTGGCTTCTGCAACCGGGGAATCGCTGTTGCTTTGCATCACTGGAGTAACGGCGCCGGGAGAGCGGTGAGAGAGCCAGCTGCTGCCCGTTTCTCTTAACGCCACAACCGATCTCGAGTACATCGAAGAGAGGGAAAGGCTTTGCTTTGAGGGCCGCATCCCTAGTGACAGGGAAGTGGGCACAAAGCAACTTCGCGAACCCAGAAGCCCCGTGCACGCGAGCGGATGCGGGGGATCCGACGGGTGCACAGACGTCATCCGCGTATTTGAGGTGCGGGTGTCGTCGCTGGCAATGTCGTCCACCACAGCTTTCCCAACTGTGTCCATACTTGCAGTGGCGGTTGAAAGGTTAGGATTAGGCGTGCTATGCGTTTTCCCGTTCGAGTCACAGGTAGAGGAAGACACTGAGGTCACCAATGGGGCATGAGCACTGGACGGCTGCGCAACGGATGGAGCTTGAATCGATCCAGGAATGCTGCTACGAGGTGCTGGTATCTCCGGAGCCCTGCGCGTGTCTATCGTGGACTTGGTTTCATGTAAAGATGTGTGACTAGCTGCTAAGTGGGGAGGATCTGGCTGCGATGAGGTACACGGGGGTGAGGGAGAGGAGTCATGCTTTATATCTCTGTCCGAGTCGGCGATTGTAGTGAGAAGCTTCTCGGAAGTGAGGCTAAATGTTCCCTCACGCCACACCACTTTGTCGAGGGCTGCAAGGACATTTTGAATGTCTTCCAAGGTCACGTCTGGGGCATCCTCAGTGCGCTGGTGAAGCCCATTCAAGCAAGGCATTGGTTATGTAACGTGATACCAGATGGATGTATGCGAATACGAAGAGAGCGGGCCTGTGTGTGTGTGTGTGTGTGTGTGTGTGTGTGTGTGTGGGTTTGTGTGTGCTGAGAGAACTACGGAAGACAAAAGGAAGGGGATGCGCGCAGGAGGGACGGAATGAAGCGGTAGCGTCTAGTCGTAGATAATAGTTGACTTTGGTGTCCCCCTGTGTTTTATCGCCTTTCTTCCTTTGCAAGTGTCGCAGTGCCCTCTCCAAATCTGCGTGTGTGGGGATGCGTGTTAAGGCATGCGGAAGGAAAAGAGAGGTCGCCACGGAGAGAGCTCCACAAATGGTCTCGCCTTTGATTTATCGATTGCCCTTTGCCCGCCGGCGCTTCACAATGTGGTTGCCAAATTTAGTGTGAAAGGGGC
Organism: Leishmania braziliensis MHOM/BR/75/M2904; assembly: GCF_000002845.2. Classification (NCBI taxonomy): domain Eukaryota; phylum Euglenozoa; class Kinetoplastea; order Trypanosomatida; family Trypanosomatidae; genus Leishmania; species Leishmania braziliensis. The sequence goes on from NC_009323.2 coordinate 56,834, forward strand.
AGTGGATATCGCAGTCACCCTCGTACCGTATTGCTGGAATGAGGGGTGGGAAGGAAGCGAGGTAAGGGAGGAGGTGCGAAAGCCTTCGAAATGGGCATTGAAGCTGCAAGGGGGGGGGGGGGGGGAGGAGGAAGATAGGGCGGAAGGGGAGCCAGCAACAGCATCAAAAAAAAAAGCTCTTTTGAGAGCGCCTCACAACGACAGGGAGTACACACCTTCCTCTGCTATCACGCACTTCCCAAAAAAACGAGTATCGCGTGGTCTTCGGGAGCAAAACTGGAGAAGACGTAGTGCTGCTGCTGAAACTGCTTGCCATACACAGGGGAGAGGTGGGCGCGCTTTGTGATAGAAGAACTGGCGAGTGATTGTCGCTCGGCTGCGGCCGCCTCACCGCTGGAAGCTGAGGACAACGCAGACTGCGGCACGCCGCTGTAGAGGGAGCTGCGCCAGCCGGAACCGGTGAAAAAGTGACGCTGTCCCATCAGCGACGAGGCACTCGCACGCAGCGGCGACTTTGCCAGTGACGCTTGTGGTGCGCTAGATTCTGGGGTCAGTGGCATACTGTTCTCCTCTACCTCCTGTTTCGAGAAGAGCTGCCCGTAAACACGCCCACGTAACACATACTCGCTCACCAGTTGATGCATCTGGGTAGTGAGGAGCTGGAGTGCCGATACACTGATGCTGCTTTGCTCGCGCGAGTATGCAGTGTACGGCTGGAGAAGGGTGAGTATTCGGTTTTCCAGAGTGGTGAGCTCGACGGTTGTCTCGTTTTCCTCTGCTTGCCGCTCACTTCGCTGAGCAGCACGGCGCAGCTGGTCACAATCCTGAATGGAGCTAATACGCTGGTTGTCCACGCGCACGTGTACAATTCCGTCCGCCTCCATGTCGAAGAGCTTTATAATATGTGGTGAGCTGTGCTCCAAAGCAGCAGTGGGAGATGGTACGAAAAGGTACTTGGAGAGTGCGTGTTGCGAAAAAGTCAAGAGTCGGCTTTCGTATGGCATACGATAAGTCTCCGAGCCGAGGTGCATCTTCACCAGAGTTGGAGGAAGTGTGTATGCCAACGTCATTGCAAGACTGGCACAATCTCGAGCATCCTCCCCGGTGATGAGAATCTGGTTGCCGCTGAAAAGAGCACGCAAAAGGATGTGTACCGCAGCCTCTGGCGCGCTCTCGACAGCAGTGTCAGAGAAAAACTGAAGAAGCCACAGTGGTAGCGGCTTCACCACTATTTCCGCGTCGACGAAAACCAACTGCTTCACGAATTGCAGCATTAGAATGTCACCGTTGCATAGATGTGCGGCGTCTGTATTCACCCGGTCAATACAGGACTGAGCAAACGGCAGTCGGTCTTCCAAGATCCGCTCAGCGTCACGCTGCGCAGCCTCCTTATCGTGACTCGACAAAGGAATGGGTTCCGACAGTGCTTGGGGAAGAACAACTTCGAATTGGCAATGCATATTCTCCATCACAAGTTCCTGTGCTGCAGCAGACGTCAACGCACTATCTGAGCCTGGGTCGGGAAGGGAAAGGAGCTCTGTGAGCGAGCGGAGCGGCTTCCGGCGCGACTCCTCACGTAGCTGCTCCAAGTTTGCCACGGTAGCATACTCCTGCTGATATCGAGCAGTAGCGCGCTGCGTCCACCGCCTCAACAGCACCTCGGTAAAGCAACTAAGGTAATCCCATCGCGCCACTAGCTCGTGATACGAAGGATGCAGAAATATAAGACAAAACCGGCGCTTCTCCCCGCGCGCCACGATGTCCGGTATACTGAAAAGAAAGCTGCCGACGCACGGGCACCCACTTTCTTGGTACAGCAGGCGCTCCTCTCGACTTTCATTTGACGTGAGTACGTGAGCTGCTACATAGTTGAGGTAGTCTTGGCACTCATGATGCAGCAGACCACTCGCGACATGCTTACCCAGAAGCGTCTTTCCTTCAATGAAGCACAGCAGCTGGCGTACAATAGAACTATTCTTGGCAACGCGGTTGAAATCAAAGTACTCAAAAGCGTACGTCACCTTCGGCCCGTCAAGGGCGTCAAACTCGCCAATGAAAGCAGCGGGGATCTCCAGCATTGATAAGTAAGCCTAACTTTTGCTTAAGTAATGAACCGAGAAAACAAACAGAGCCTTTCAAAGTCATGCGCCTCCAGCCTCCAGAACACGAAGAGGCAAACGACCCTAGCAGATGCACATAAAAGGGAAGCAGGTGAGTGGATAATCTGCTCACGCAGTGAAAAAAAAAAAAAAAGGGCTGCGCTTCAGTGTCACACAGCTTCCGCGCGTTTGGTGTGGAAAACTAGCAGCGTCGCTCACGAATGAGTCTGCTGGTATGTCCCTCGTGGGACAGAAGGCACACCTGCAGCAATAAGATAGTGTGAAACACTATGTGTCGCTAGTGTATCGAGATCAGGGAAGAGCAGAGAAGGATCAAAGCGAGACCTATTAAGACAAACATCGCGAAGTACACGAAATGTACACTGATAGGAGCGAGACTTTATTCAAGTACATAGCCATCTCTTTTTCTTTCTCCTCCCTTGTCCGTCATCTTGTGCAAGAGAATGTCACGTACTGCCGTAGCACAGCCGGTATTCTTCTGCACGTTTGCTTAACGAACACAATCAAGTCAAATAGCCGTTATATATAACGAGCAGCGAAAAAACTGCTGTGCGTGTGGAAATGAAAGGGAAAAATATGTAGACAAGTGAGAGACCAAAGCCACAACGACAGACTCGTTTATTAGAACGAGAAATTAGATGACCACACCAGACCGAATCGGAAGCGGTCGAACAAACTTTTGCGGCCGTTGCGGCAAACAACGTTACCCTGCTTATCTATGCCGAGAGGGATCGACATGTTTAGCTCAAAGCGTCCACTCGGTGCGATGCCGAAGATGGGTATCCGCGTAATTACGATTCCAGCACCAATAGAGCACGCACAATCCCGCAACCAGCGATAGGCATCCTTGAGTGCATCGAGCGAGTCAGTCATGCGCACATGGCCGGCGTTTGCAAAAAGGTGCATTGAAGCGATCCCGTTGTTTGGGAAAAAAAGAAACGGAAAGTTCAGACTTAGCGATGTAGCCCACAGAGCATTGCCTCCAGTTGCCGCGAAGCGACTAATATTGCCTCCCCAATCTAATGTAGAGGGCCCGACTGACTTAAACCCGCGAACATGACAATTGGACAAGAATAGCCGATCATTGAGAGGGATACGACTTCCAAAAAAGGGGTAAATTCCAGCGAGTTTTGCACTTAACTGCATACTGAAAAAGGGACCTAGTGGGATGTACTTGGACCCTTGAAATTCACTTTTCAGAAACGAAAAGTCACCACCAACAGGTCCACCGGCAAATTCATTGCAAAAGCTGATCTGTGTGCCATAAATAGGGAGTGGGTACATATTGTAGAGAAACGGATTGGCGTGGTGAGCAACGTCTGTAATGGTGAGTTGGTGCCGAACGTAGCCCTTATCCGTCGCAGAAAAATCAGCCACGTCCTCCGCAGGGATACTCTTCATATGCTTCGTTAATAGTGTCCGCCGCTGGAATCCGACCGAAAATTCAGTCGCAAGTTTGCCTTTGCGATTTGTGGTGGTTGCCTTCACCTCCTCTACGCGCTCAGAGTTTGCTAGGTGGTAGGTTTTGTTTTCCGTTTTCCTCCCTATATAGTATTCAGCACTCTGGCCAATGAGGGGAACGTTCGAGAGAAAAGAAAACGATATCGAATGAACTCGGGTCGCAGGAGGAATGTAGTTGCCTTTGACAGAGTAACGACCGCCTAATATGTTCTCAAGAGCAACAGTAATTTCTGGAATGGAAGTGTCAGTTGTAAAGACACCGATACTCTTTTTGGGCTTCTCTTCGACAACATCTAATCGAACACAGATATCGTTTTGATTTCCATCTGCAGTCGGTTCAAAATTATACTGAACGCTCCGAAAAATTCCTGCAGAAATCCACCGACTGCGGATTTCTGTAATTGTCTCAACGGCTTCCTGTATTGTGAGACATCGCTTTATTGTTTCTAGATCTCTTGCCACAACATCCGGATGTGTCTTTTCGATGCCCACCAGGCGCACATGGGCGCGAATAGGCATTTTCATTGCTACTTTGAGGTCATCCTCACAAATGTTCACCGTTTGGTGCGTAGCCTCAGTCATTATGTATGTATGTATGTATGTGTGTGTGTGTGTGTAACAGCTCCCAAGTTTTCTGTTGGGTCAGTTTTCTACATCTGAACTTGTGCCAATGGGGTAGAGCAACAGATAAACCAAGGGTGCAGTGACGAACAGTTGGAGTAAATGAAGAATTGATAGTTGTCGCTCGCCTCCTCACTACAAAGGGGAAAAAATGACCTACACGAATATACATGAAACAAGAAATGTACTTTCATGAAGTAGAATATACTTCAAAGATAGCTTTCGAAAGGTAATTTTCGAAAGGTAAAGGGTGTATGTGCTTCCATTGTTTGGCATGTATTTGATGTGTTTCTTTGCGAGACATGGCAATATAGGCATCTTTTGATGCCTAGCTGCAGTTTTTTTTTTTTTTGAGGGAGCGGATACAACGGAAGTCAATTCTCATGTTAACAATAAAACATAAGCGCGTGATTCTCAAGATGTCCGTGAGACAAGCAAGGAGATAAATACTTTTAGCACATGGTGAACAATAGCTCTCACTTTTTCTTAGCATATGAGCGTCCGTGCTCGAAATGAGGTGGATTCCATTCCCTGACAACAAGTTGTGGGAAGACACCGGGTTTCAGAATTGATGAGCCTAAAAGCATGTGAAGACACTCTTGGAATGCCTGAGTGATAGCGGGGTAGGCGGCGTGAAGGTTGCGCAAGTCATACGCAGAATCACAGTTGTGGATGGCCAACGACGCAAGTTCAATAATACTGCTGGCATGGGGACCTACTGCTCGCACACCGAGGACTTGCATCCTTTTGTCGTTTGTCACAACGAGTTTGATAAATCCTCTCGTGTTTCCCATCGCCAGTGCACGTCCAACGTATTCGTAGCTATATCGTGCCATCTTGTATCCGATGGACATCTTTTGACACTGCTGCTCATTTAGGCCGACTGCCGCAACTTCTTGATCAAGGAACATTATTGTGGATAGATTGTCAAGCTTCAGCTTCAATTGTTCCTCAGGATATGGTATGTACATGTGGTCTATGCATGCACGCCCCTCGAGTTCGGCGACGTTAACGAGAGCAGCACGTGTACAGGTGTCACCACAGGCATAAATATTCTTGTGTGGTGCTACGCGAAGAAATTCATCACGGTTAATGCGGTTATTTTCCATCTTGACGCCAATTGCCTCCAAATTCAGCTTCGAAACCATTGGTACGCGTCCGATGGAGACCAAAGCACTGTCCGTGACATGTTCATGAAGAGAATTGTTGCGAACGTCTCTAAGAGTGTAGTTAAATTTTCCTTCCTCGATGTTACTGCTTTCCATGGCAGAGTGATGGTGAAAGCACACACCCTTATTTTCAAGAAGCGTTTGTACAAAGAGTGCAATATCCTCATCCTCCATGGGCAGAATGCGGCCACTTTTTTCAATAATATTCACTTGTGTTACCCCAAAATTAGCGAAAATAGATGCAAATTCGCATCCAATGACACCCGCGCCAATAATAACAATGCTCTTTGGAAGTGGCTGCCACATGATATCATCCGATGTGAAGACAACTTTCCCGTCCGCGACAGCGGTTGGGTGGGAACGTGGCTGAGCACCTGTGGCAATGACAAAGTAGTCCGCCTCTACATTTTCCTCCGTGCCGTCTTTCTTCGCAACACCTATCAAGTTCGGTGTCTTAAAGAAGCCGAACCCAAAAACTAGCTCAATTTCAGCGTTGGCGAGAACCTCTAACGTCTGTGATTCACGCGTTTCAGCGGACGTCGTGATAGCCTTGATTAGGTTTTCGTGTTTTATCTTTGGTAGCTCACAAACAGATTTCATAAAACGGTAAGACGTATTGCCCATACTGTATCGCGCAAATTTTGACATCTCCCATAGTGTTTTTGACTGCAGAGCCCCATTCCAGAAGTCAGCACCGCCGATACGAGCTTCTTCAATTATACAAGCTTTTTTTCCCAGTTCGTAGGCGCGAAGGGCCGCGGCAATGCCGGCGGGACCGCCGCCTAACACACAGACGTCGAATTTCTTCGCTAGCGGAAAAAAAGTTTGCTTCATAGTGGTGTGTCTAAGCGCTTCCTGTTTGCAAGGAAGACACTAAATATACGTCTTGTTAAAACTAGCCGCGCAGATGCAACAGCAATGAGAAAGAGCGAGGAGAGAGTAGGTACTTTGTTGGTAATTGAAGAGAAAAAGGGAAGGCTGCATGGGGAAGGCGGCGGAAAAAGAGCCACCGCCCTTGGCGTGCAGTCCGCTATTTTACACGAGCTTTTTCCCTTCTGCAGCATTGCTGATGCGATGGGAAATAGAGGTGAAGAAATATGAGTGCAACAAATGGCGCAATTCCTGTTGCACATTTCTTCATTGCAAACAACCGTTACTGTGTGTTTTGTCGTTGTGCGAAACTCTCCATTTTTCTTCTTTGCAGGTGGCATATGTTCCTGCCCCGGCCCTTTTCGAAGTCAAGCGACCTCCCCCGATCCCTGCCAAGGCCGAGCCACCCTCTGGCGGTGGCAGGGCCCAAGCGCCGACGACGTGGGGGAGGGGGGTCCGAGCGGTGTGCCGCTGCTGATGTCGGCGGTCGGGTCCTGGGCGGCGTTGCGCCGGAGAGACCTGCGACAGTGAACGCGCTTGGGCCACTCATGCGCTCGGCCGAGGCCCTGCCCCCGATGACGGGGTCGGCGCACCGCTGCGCTGCGTGTCTCGTGCTGCCTCGCACGACCCGATGGGCCTGTGACGGGCCGTCGGGTAGGGGGGGGGGTGCTGAGCTCATGCTGCAGGGCAGAGGGTGGGGGATTGAAAAACGTTTGGCTGCCCCCAATCCTGGGGAAATGCGCTTCGCAGGTGCCAGGAGCGGAAAGAAAAGAATGCGCGCTGGAGGGCTACTGGTTTTGCTGTGTGGGGGGGGGCGCGTTGGCGGCAGGAAAAGGCGCGAAGAGGCTACTCCATCTTTTGGCGTCGAGGGAAATATGTCGTTGGCTTCGGAGGCCGCCGCAACGACGAAAGAGATGTGCTATTTTTCGGCTCGGCTGGGTCTTTGTAAAAATTGACAGGAGCGGGGTTCGAACCCGCGCCTACGAATAGAAGAGAACTTGAGTCTCCCGCCTTAGACCACTCGGCCATCCTGCCTTGTGGTTGTACGCTCTTTGCTTCCTACCCACTGACGAAGTTAGCCGGAAAAATCGTCACCAGCAGGATTCGAACCTGCGCGCGAGATCGCAGTTGATTTCGAGTCAACCCCCGTAACCACTTGGGTATGGTGACCACGGTACGACGGGGATATGAATTGCCGTGTGGGTGAGGAGGAAAAGGGCGATTGACGTTTGAGCTTGTGGGTCCTTGGCTTGTGACAGTGGGACGATAGGTGGTACCGTCCTGGCGGTATCACCCTTTTTATTGGGAGGGAGCGGGTCGCTAGTGTAGGCGGTTACTTCTGAGCCTATTATCAACTCCATGGCCGACACGACGCCTAGGTAGGGTGGAGGGCCGGCCCGGCCCCCCATCATAATCTGCGTCCGACTGACCAGTCGCGTTTCGACGCGGTGTGACACCTCATAACCGCCACCGCCGTCGACCCAGTGCTTCCTCTCGATTTTTCTTGCCGCGGTGTCGAGCGGGAAAGCTCTTCAGAGTAGTGCGTGCGTGCTAGAGCGTGCGAAGGGGGGGGGGTGAAAGCAGATACAAGGCGCAGTAGCAGGGGTTTTGTGCGGTGGCGTTTACGCACGTGCGTCATGTCTTTCTGCACTCCCGTGCGTGAGTGCAGTGCTGTGCGCGACGCGGTCGTCCAGGCAGCACCGCGCTGATGGCTTCCATGCGCGTGAGCTGCGTGGCAATGATGAAGCCCACTGAGGTGTTTTTTTTTCGTCTGAGAAGCACTTTCCCTCTCTCATATCTAGACATCCAAAGCAAGCAAAACAAATCTACAATTCACAGCGAGTAGCTGCTGGCATCACCTTCGCCTGCGGTCTGCTGCAGACACCGCGCCACGACGTTTCCCTTCCCCCGCAAACTTGAGCGCATCATACGGCTTCTCGTCAAACTCGAAGGCTGGTGTGATGTCCTTGGATGCCAGAATCTGGTGCCGGTGCGCCACCTTCTGCAGATGCTGCAGCTCCTTCTCCACCAGTGACGACAGCGCATCTGCCTCCTTTGTCTTTTGCTGCAGGAGGAGAAGCACCTTCTTGTACTCTACTTCGGCACGGCAGCTGGCGCTCTGCACAGTTGATTTCAGCTCCTGCTGCCCGCCGCGAACGTCGTCCAGATCGACACGAAGTGAGTCGACATGTTCCTTTAAGCGGATAAAGTTGCGCTTTGCCCACTGATTCGTAGCATCCGCAGTGGAATGCGTGATTTGCTGCAGACGTTCGTCAAGCTGCATCAACCGCTGCTCGCAGCGCTCCGCCGTGCATGTGCTAGTCCGCTGCAAACGCTCTTCCAGCTCTCCGATGCGCTGCTGAAGCGATACCCATTCTTCCTCCTGCCTTCCTTTGTACGCGCTCACTTGTCCCTCAAGACGCGCCACGACCTGGTGAAACGCCTGTACATCCACAGCAGCCTGCATGTCCTCCAGCTGCCGCTGCAGCTGGGTCGTCAGCTGTTCCTGTCGCTTGAGCCGCGCACGCAGCTCGTCGTTCTGGCGCTGCAAATCCGTTTCCTTTTCCTCCTGAATGCTCTGCGACAGCTTCACCAGGCGTGTCAGGTTCAGTACCTTCTCATCACTTGCCTGCACACTGCGTGTGAGGGCCTCCAATCGGTCACGGTACTCCTGTGCCGCGAGCGTGCCACCAACAAGGCGATCCAGCTCTTGACCTAGCGCACTGGTCACTGGTGCAGCGGTGCGCTGCTCAAGGTAGGGCCGTGTAGCGCCAGTTGCTGTGGTTGATTCCTGCGCACCAGATCGGAGGCGGCCCCCACCACCACTACCACCGTACGTGTCCACGTACTCCATGGCTATGACACACATACACACACACAAGCAAACGTGTACGTGCACTAACAAAGAAGCGCTGCTGGACTGCGAGCCGAGGAGAAAAGGCCAATAGGAGAGGGAAGTACAACGGAAGGGTGGGGGAAGAGCAAGTTTCACAATGCCAGACGAGGAAGAGAGAAAAGAGTGCGCATTTCAAAGCACTGTGTCTCGGTCATCTTGCAGTGTGCAGCAATCGGTGTGGGGAACTGCTGATGTGGTAGGCGCATCTGCAGTGTGTGTGTGTGTGGGGGGGGCTACATCAAGATCGGCGTCGACCCCAGAGCGAGGGGAAAGCGAACCAATGCGTACGTGAGCGTGGTATGCACGTATTGCTAGCACTTCCCCAGTCCCTAGTGGCGATACATGCTTTGGAGGGCTTCACCGTCGAGGCGCTCCTGCGCAGAGCGACCGAATACACACAGACACACACCTGAGGGCAACGTAAAATGTAGCAAACTGAGAACAAGAGGAGCAAAGGCGGCGAGCAACGATCAAATGAATACCACCTCCGGGTGTACGTCGGTATGACAGCAGTGTGCAGAGGTGACGGAAAGGCGCAGCCGTGGCCACCACTGCCCACATATCGCGCAACCACGGCTATACTAGGCGACGATCTTCACATCACTACCACCGCCATTGTCAGCCTTGAGACGCACCGTCAGTAGCTTCTTCTGCGCATCCCACACCGCATCCGCCGCTGTTTTGTGTACCTGACGTGGCAGAGGCGCAGCCAGATAGTACACCCCAGCCACCGAAACCCGTAACTCGTACGCGTCAACCTCCATCGCAATCTCCGATACGGACATCACTCGGGGCAGCTCCACGCGCACCGTGACACCATCACTTGCGGCGCTCGAAGCATCGCGCGTGAAGTCGACGCCAAGGTAAATATCCTCGGCAGAGACATTCTGCTGATACAGCACCGTGTGCGCGGGCTCCTCGAAGGTGGCGGCGTCGGAGGGGCCAGGTCGCCACAGCGTTGCCGCACGCGACTGCCCATCTGCTGCTTGCAGACTCGCCTGCTGCGCTGCCACACGTGCCGCGGCGGCCACCGAGGCCGGCCCGTCTTTCCTTTGTCGCATGAACAGAGCCATCAGCTCCGCCTGCGTCCAGATCTCGTCCCCACTCGGGCGGGCGGGTTGGGCCAGCTGTTTTTTTCGTTCCGCCTCCTTGCCGTGCGACGGCTGCGGCAGTCGCAGTTGGTGATCCACCACTGTCGGCGGCAACGCAATGCAGGCCGGATTCCCTTGCGGTTGCAAGGAAGTCGCGCCAGGGTCACCAGCCGAAACCACCACTGCACTGCTAAAGGCGGCCGACGATGCCTGCCCCTCGAGGCTGAAGCCCGTGGCCTGGCCTTCTGGACGCTTAAAGGTGCGGTTGCTGTCCAGCATCGAGGCCAGATTCTCCAAATCACTTGCGCTGATCGTCATTTTGATCTTGTTGCTTCAAATTGAGAGAGGTGCAGAGAAGGATTGCAGTGGAGTGAGAGAGTCAAGCGCGGACGGCGCAAGGAGAAAGGGAAAGCACTGGTGAGTACTGGCTTTTGCTTTCGTTTGGCCGTCATTCATATCACCACCGCGCCGATCAGCCTTGTCCTCCTTGTTGTGAACGTTGGGTCATAGCAGCGGTATCCCGTTGCGTGTCCGCAAGGAAGGCGACGGAGAGTTGGGGGGGGGGGGTGGCAGCGCACACCACATTTTTCAGGGAGGAAGCCCTTACATCTGCGCGAACCCGCTGCACGGTGGAGCCTGTGCATTTCTAGAATTCCCTTAGTCCCGTGCGTATCGCGTTACATCGAATGGCCCTGCTGCACTCTTTAAGAGATTTTGCTTCTGCCTTTGCCTCGGCGCAGGTCTGGAAGGAGTAGAGATCACAGCTTGCTCCTCTGCGGTGAACCGGCCTCTGTGCTACTCCCGGTTGGCTCTCCTTGCCACTGGTCGATCATCTCACGCACCTCCGGGCGCGCTACAAGGCGCACTAAATACTGCTTGGCCTGCATGGCGGTCATCACAGATGAACACAGATCGCTGTTCTTGACCTGAATAACGTTGAGTGCCTTGTGATCCATGAGCGACAGCGGCCACTGCTTGCGCTGTGCTGCGTCCATGCTCCACCACACCCGCACGACGAGGAGGCTCCTGGAGTCTAGGTACTTGATTGGGATGCAGTCGCGGCGGCGCGGCTCGGTGTAGTAGAGTCGTCGCATGAGGCTCAGATACGCCTCCTTTACTCCGGCATCCTGGTTCTCTGGGTCCTCGAGTGCGCGGGTGGTGTTGTAGAACTCCATGAACTGGAGCAGGTGTGAGGGCCACCGCAGCACCACCTCCTCGTCGCCTGGCTCGTCAGCTTTTTGAAAATGGTCGCGCAGACTGTGGATAGAGTGCACCTGCTGTGCGTGCTCGAGCATCTCGCGAATCATCGGCTCCACCTTGCTCACATACTGCTGCAGCTCTGGAACGCCCATGCCCACCCCGCCAAACAGATAGCCGCGCAGGTATTCTTGTGGACGGAAGGACGGGATTCGCCAACGAGGCGGCGTATTGGCGGCGACAGCGCCGGGGCCACTATTGCTGCCGTTGCTGGTCTGCGCAGAGGGTGAGGTGGGTGAGCGAGCTGTAAGCGTTGCCGCTGCAGTGGTGTTCGTCGATGCAGCGACGACCTGGGACGCGGAGGAGCACGGTGAAGCTGCCGTGGTGACCGAGACTGTCACCGGACTGACGCTCCCGCTCAGGTTGATGGGGGATGTCGATGACGAGGGGGGTTTGCTGGGCTTGCGGGACGCCCTGCTGCAGCTCCCGCTCCTCGGTGACTGCCTCTCGTCGTCGTCTTTGGTGGCGGCTTGGTTGGACGGCGCGAGAAAGAGGGTGCCGCTGGGCAGCACGACCTGCTGAGTTGGTATCATAATCACGTAGCCGCACTGCGGCTTCAGTGTGTTGATCGGGTTGGGAGCCCGCAAGTAGGTGATAAGGTGCTCATCGACGCTTCTGGGGGCGTCAAGCATCTTTTCAATGAAGACTTGCGCACCAGGCGATTCGAAGGTGACGGCTAGCGTGCCCTCTTCCACCGCACGGCAACCAGCGATGACGGCGCCGAGGCTGTGCCCAGTGTAGGAGATGAACCACGACCCACTGCAGCCTCCATTCATTACCTCCAGTTTGTGCCGCACTGCCTTCGAAAACTGCGCTGCCAAAAAGAACTGAATAGTGGGCTGCCCAAAGTACATCCAGACGCCGGCGCGGAGGCCGAGAACTTCCGAGGTGCCACGCTCCGATATGATGCAATGACGAGAGCCGCGGTGCGCGTACGCCACGGCGAAGTAGCCCTCCTTGTCGAGGTGCAGACTTGAGCACTGAAGCAAGACCTCCCAACCGTCAGGTAGGGGCACTTGAATCGCCATCTCTGGCGCCGCAGCGCCGTAAACGTGCGCTGCCAACGTTGCGTACACGCCATGGGGTGTGAGCTGAAGGAAGCCGACCTCATGCGACTCCAGCCTTGGGCGGTTGGCCACTACATCGAGAGAGAGAAGCTTGCCATCACCGCTGCGAGCGTGCTTGGAGGAGAAGACACCCATCCGAGGACGATTGATAATGCGGTACGTAAAACTGGATCATGCACCTGAACGTATGTGTCTGTTCGCGTGATATGCTTCACCAGACGTTGGCAAGTGAGGTGCTCCTTACCCAGCAGAGAGAGAGTGTGTGGAGAGAAGCAATGAGAGCGAGGCTGAGAGGAAGTCGACGAGTCAGAAAAAAAACAAGAGAGCCACGCAACGCGTACACTACGGAGGTACCCGCGCCAGATGACTTCAATTTGTGCCCTTCACCTCCCGATTCGTATCCTCCGGCCAATAAAACACAATAGGGAACTGTTTGGTGTGTGTGTGTGTGTGTGTGTGTGTGCGTGCGTGCGTGCGGGAGGGGGTTGCTGTTGTCGTACTAAGACATAGTGTTTGCTCTCCTCTACCCCATTCGAGCATTCAGAGTTTTGGTCAAGTATTTTCTTCCGCGTGCACTTCACCGTGCCAAGAGTAGTCGTTTTTTTTTTTCGCTTTCCAATCCCCCACCCTCTGCCCTGCAGCATGAGCTCAGCACCCCCCCCTACCCGAAGGCCCGTCAGAGGCCCATCGGGTCGTGCGAGG
>NC_009323.2:70187-105913 GCF_000002845.2 Leishmania braziliensis MHOM/BR/75/M2904
GAAAATTAAAAAACAAAAAGAGGGGGGAGGGCGTTGGCACTGTCGGGCGACCGCTCGCGGAGAGCACAACTCCCAACGACGCAGGCGGAGGCCGCCGTCCTGTCGGAATCTCCTTCGTGATGATGCTCAGGTTCGGCGATGCAGTCGACGTCGCATCTGCCGACTCCTTTCATGGGCGCTACTGGGCGCAAGGGTGGAGTGTGGCAAGTAGAAAAGTACTCAAACCAGCAATACAGAAGGAGGGGTGGGGGGAAAGGGAGGTGAAGGAGAGATCCAAAGAGAAGTCTGCAGAGGCACGGCAGCGCAGCGATCGCGTGCGCGTGGGTGCGACGTGCCACGTTCGTCTGCGCACCATTCACGACGACGGCTCGGTGGAGGATGACAGAAGACTCAGCGACACATTGTGGATTCGAACCAGAGTAAGAGAGAAGCACGCCAGTCACCAAACCAGAACTGGACGCGTCCCGACGCCGACCCACACCTACGCCCACACGTCCAGTCATGCCATACAACTCACGCGCACAACAAGGATGAAGAAACCTCACGTTAAACTGTGCGTGCATCTTACACAGCTTAATCAACAGAGAAGGCGCACACTCACGCACTGAGAAGACAGCCAACACACAGGCGCACGCTCATATGAGTGGCATGGCGTGAAGAGAGAGCGAGTCGGGTTGAGGAGCAAAGGTGCCGCTGCCAGAGCGGTAGGGGCACCGCTTCATAATAGCGCACCACCTCGGAGGGAGGGGAGGAAGATAGAGAAAATGACAGCTCTGCGTACCACGTGTGGCACAGACGTATCCTCCCCCATCCCCACACCGCCTCCTGTGAGTGTGTTGCCCCCCCCGCCGCCGCCTCACAGAGGCCCGGTGCCGAGGCGCGGCAAAATTGTCATGGACATGAGCTCTTGGAAGAGGAGCTTGCAGGCGTACGGCATGAGCACCTGGGAGATGCGCGTGTCGTTTTCGCAACCTTTGCACTGGTAGCGGTTGAGCTTTGTGTCGGCCACACAGATGGTGCCACAGTGATTGCACACGTGCACCGTGTAGTAGTCACTGACGCGGAAGAGGCGCTCCCGCAGCCACTGCGAGGCACCATAGGAGAGCATGCAGTCACGCTCCATCTCGCCAAACCTCAGCCCACCCTCGTGCGCGCGACCCTCGGTTGGCTGACGAACCAGCGGCTGCAGCGGCCCACGTGGCCGGGCGTGGATTTTGTCTCCAGATAAGTGTTTCAGGCGCTGATAGAAGGTGGGGCCGAAGAAGATCAGATGATCCAGCGGCAGCCCTGTGTGCCCATTGTAGAGGCACTCGTTGCCGTACCGCTGCGACCCGAGGGCATGCAAGGCCTTGCCAAAGTCGTCCACAACGACGGAACAGAACGGTGTCGCGTATACCTCGCCGCCCTTGTAGCACGCCACCTTGCCGGCCAGTGTTTCGATCAGGTGGGCCACTGTCATGCGGGAGGGAATGGCGTGCGGGTTGATGATGAGGTCCGGCACGACGCCGTCGCGATTGAAGGGCATGTCCTCCTGGCGAAACTGAATGCCGTTGGTGCCCTTTTGGCCGTGCCGGCTGCAAAATTTGTCGCCGATGTTGGGGATTTTGATGGTGCGAATTTTGACCTTGGCGAAGCGATCGCTGCTGTTCATCGTCAACATCACCTTCTCCACGACGCCCTTCTCCGTAGTGCGCGAGGTGATACTCGCGTCCCGCTTCGTGATCTTCGTGTTGCCCGTCGTGAGCTTGTCGAGGTCTGCCTCGGGCAGCGGGATCGTCTTGCCCACAACCACGTCGCCCCCGAGGACGCGCATGCCGGGCTTGATGAGGCCGTCCGTGTCCAGCTTCGAGTAGTCGGCACGCTTCACGCGGCATACCTCGCGGTTTGGGTTCTCGAAGGTCTCCAGCGCGTCGCGCTTCTGCCGCTCTTCCTTCGCCTTGAAGGAGCGCCAAAAGGCGCTCCGGAAGAAGCCGCGCTCCACGGCGGAGCGGCTCATAATGATAGAGTCCTCTTGGTTGTACCCGCTGTAGCACGAGATGGCCACCACCGCGTTGTGGCCGGCGGGCAGGTCGTTGCTGTGCATGTACGTCATGGCCTTGGTGCGCACCAGCGGTTTTTGTGGGTAGAAGAGGACATGGGCGGTGGTATCCATGCGCATGTTGAAGTTCGAGGCGTAGATGCCCATGGCCTGCTTACCCATGGCGGACTGGTAGGTGTTGCGCGGCGACTGGTTGTGGTTGGGGTAGGGGATAATGGAGGCGCAAATGCCAAGAATCATCGACGGGTCCATCTCGCAGTGGGAGTAGTAGTAGTTCTTCTCCACCTCGCTCGGCGTCATGGCGACCAGCAGCGAGTCCTCCTCCTCGCAGTCAATCAGCTCGACGTAGCCCTTCTTCAGCACGGTGTTCCACGAGATGGATTTCTTTCCGCCCGCCTTCTCCGAGACGAGCAGGTCGCGCATGCTGGACTTGCGGAGCTTTAGGTGGCAGTTCTCAACCACGAAGAGAGGGCGCAGACACCGACCACCATCCGAGAAGACGCGGATTTCGCGATCGCGGATATCGCGCACGATGCTCACCTCATTGCTGAGCTCGCCGTTGCGGCGCCTCGTGCGCAGGTCGTGCAGCAGCCGCTCCGGGTTGCGGTCCACGCCAATCATTGTGCCGTTCACGAACACACGCGCCACACGCACGTCAGCCGTGTCCTCGAGACCGATGGTGCGGAAGCCATCGATGCGCGCCTGCACGGCCTGCACCACCTCGGCGTGGTCTGTGCCGCGGGACATGAGACACATCAACGCCACGTTCTTGAGCAGCCCGATCGAGCCGCCCTCCGGCGTCTCCACAGGGCAAATGTACCCCCACTGCGTGCAGTGCAAGTTGCGCGGGCGTGTCGCCTTGCTGGAGGCGGCAATGGGGTTCTGGATGCGACGCAGATTGCTAAGGGAAGACGAGTAGGTGAGACGGTTCAGCGTCTGCGCCACGCCTGTCTTGATGTTGCCCGTCTTGAGGTCGCCGAAGTTGCCGGTGGCGAGACAGCGGCGCAGACCGTCAGTGACAAGTCTGCTGTGGATGACACGGCCGAAGCTGAAGACGCCGCGCGGGTTGGCAGCGTGGTCCTGCAGGGTCTTGATCATTTCCTTCCGCACCTGCGCGAGAAAGGTCTGCAGCTGCACCGTCAGCAGCGTGCCTGCCACGTCAATGCGCTTGTGCCCCAGAAAGTCACGGTCCGTCTCCTCATGGCGGCCGAGGGCGACGAGCAGCAGCTTGTGCACCATGTAGCCCATATACAGGCACTTTGTGCGGTTGGCGGAAGGGTCCGTGCCCATGTGCGGCAGCAAGTCCCGCATCAGCAGGCTCTCCGCTTCCCGCTGTAGGTTCGCCATGGCGTCTTGTTTGCCGAGGCGCCGGCCAATGTAGCCGAGAGCCTCCTCGCGGGTGAAGATCTGCAGCGTGCTCGCGTCACTCATGGAGCCACGCAGCAGCTCCAGCATCGCGGTGTCCTTTAGGTCCGGCACGACCGTCTGCAGGATCTCCTTGTCCGCCACCATGTCCATCGCCCGAAACAGCACAAACAGCGGAATCGTCTCATCCATCTGCGCAACGCGGCACATGAGGCTCTCGAAGCCGCTGCCGGGGCCTCTGTTCCTGTACGGCATGATGATCTGCAGCGTACGCGGCTTGTTCAGCGATCCCTCCACAATCGACTTCACCTCGCACAACAGCCCCTTCTGGCGGGAAAATGTGTAGACGTGGTTGGCAGCCTGCCGCTCCTGCGCGATGAGCACCTTCTCTGTGCCGTTGATCACAAAGTACCCTCCCTGGTCGTGCGGGCACTCGTTGAGCCGCGGAAGCTCATCCTCATCCTTGCCGCTTAGGTTGCAGCGCATGGACTTGAGCATGATGGGAATACGGCCCAGCTCGACATTGCGCAGGAAGGTGTCATGCGGCGTATCGGCGTGCGGGTGGTACAGCTCCACTCCGAGTGTCACCTGCGCCTGCGCGTCGTACGTCATGTCGCGCAAACGGCACTCGTTTGGGAAGAGCGGCGGCAGCGGCCCACCGGCGAAGTACGAGTGCGTCTGGTGCGACGGGTTGCCAATCACCACGTCCTGCAACACCAGCCGAGGCTGGTCGCGCTGCTCCTCCATCGTGACCCCTGGGTCGTACTGGTCGTCTTGGCGAGGGATGACAGCCATGCTCTCGATCATCTTGGGGATGCGCATGAGGAAGTCGTTGTACGAATCCAACTGTTGATGCACGAGTCCCTTCTCCCGGAAGAAGGATGAGATGACCTCCCAAATGTCCTCGCTGTCGAGGTCGTCGTTGGGGTTCTCGTCGTCGCGCTCGTCGATGAAGCCATCATCGAGGACCATGTCAGGGTCTTCCAGATCCAGTAGCTCATCCTGCGCCATGGCGAGCGTGTGGGGGGGGGGGGGGGAGGGGAGGAGGGGGAGGGGTAGAGGGGGGGTAGAGCCGGAGAAGGGGAAACCAAAAGAAGGCCAAACACGAGAGCGCTGAAGGTCGTCCGTGCACTGTGGTAGCAAAGAGGGAAGAGGGTCAGGCAAAACCAATTGAGCGAGAAGAAGAGAAGGAAGAGTTCAGAGCACCGTTGAGTAGCGCGCGTGCATGTGAGAGAGTCCAGCAAGGAGTGGCCCTCGCAGGAGTGCATAACAGAGAACAAGAGAAAGGTGGTGAAATGTCTCAATGGTGTTCAGTTCATCCAGCTTCGGTGCGCCACCGATGCATGGCTACAGAGAGGTATTGAAAGCACCGGAGAACACACATGCGCAGGGTGTCACTCCCGGCGGTTGCGCTCGTGTTGGTTTTCTTGACTTTGCCTTAGTGCAGTCTACTGCACAGCAGCCGTTCCCAGAGAGTGTAGTACAGAGCTCTTCTACACGGTTGGGTGGGGATGCTCACGAGCAGCCACCCACAGGTTGTGTGCGCCTCTGGCGATTTCAGTGCCGCCCAACGCCTTCTAGTTCGCTCAGAAGGTGCCCCATCTGGCGCACCAGGGCAGCCAGACAGCCACGCTCGCGGCTGCGTATGATCTCGGCTTCAAGGACCAGTCTCCGTTCCTTGTCCGCCACGAGCTGCGCCAGACGCTGCAGTTGCACCTCAACGCCAGCAGTAGCGGCTTCACTTGATCTGATCTCTGCCGTCAAGGTTGCAAGCGTGTTAGCGTCCCGCGCTTGCGTTTGTGCGAACTCCCGCTGAGCCACCTGCACGTCGTTGCCCCCGTTGCGCGCTTGTCGCAGCCGCCACGAGCACTTCGGCAACCGCAGTGCTCATTTTCGACCCAAGGCAGCCTCCAGATCGACCCACACCGCCACCTCCTCCACATCGTACTTTGCTTCCCATGCGCTTAGGGCGTGAGCCCGGTGCTGAAGACGCATCCACTGAGCCGATGGCCTTGGAGAAAGCACGCTCGCTGTGCCACGTGCAGGCGCCGCCACAGCTGGAATACCATGATCCTCTCTTGAAGGCACTTCGACAGAAGATGAAGTCATGGTAGCCGGGCCGCCCTGGCGTTGACACTCGGCTTTGAACACCGCAGTGCTCACCCCCCCCCCTGTCTGTCGGCCACTGTCGAGCCCGCAAGTGCTCAGGCGTGAGGGCACGCGCGAGCGCAATGGACACACGTGTGATTCGCCACGGGAGGACCCCAGGTGGAGGAAAGTGGGGTGGGAACGCGAGGAAGAGATAGCAGAAGGCGGCGCAGCGCTTGCCAGAGAGTCAAATGATCGGAGACAGGGAGGGAGTGGGGGGTATGGGGGAGGAGGTGCGGATCCCCGTGCACGTGCGCTGGTTGCTTCAACTGAATTCTGCAACGCACGGCAGGTGCATCACCGAAAAGGGGGCCCCAGTGCGCGGCTCCATAGCTCTGTTGAGTGCTCGGCATACAGCGCTGGCAACGTCAGTGGCAGGGAGAGAGGCACACACACGCAGGAGCAAGAGAAACGGCCCTTGCAACTTAAACGAACGCCAGCGCAGAGAGCAGCGAGGAGAACGGTCGACAGCACAGACTTTTCCACAGCGGCTGCTTCGTCCTTCGCCGGCACCAGTCCTAGTCAACCGACAGCGCCGCTACGTCCTCTTCTTCTCTGGGGTGTAGTTGAAGGATTGGGAGCGGCGCAGCTGTGACGTGTCAAGGCTGTCGTACAAGTCGCTGCTGCTGCGGTGTCGGCGCAAATGAGGCGTCACGACGCGCTTCACTGCTGCGGCAGGCCTGTCGTGCGGTAGGGCGACGACCTCCTCGGTCAGGCCGTCCGCGGCGAATGGTGCCAGCCCCCGGCCCCGGAACCAGCGCCAGTACACGTAGACGAGAAGCCCGAGCAGACCGCCGACGCTTGTCAATGCAAACACTGCAAAGAAGACGGCGACGAGTAGAAGAAACGTGGCGACAGGGTAGTCGGTCAGCCACCGCGCCACTCCCGTGAGCTGCACAGTAGAGAAAAACACCAGCCGCGACACCTTCACGCGAGAGGGTGCACTGGCGTCGGGGAGCTGGTAGAGTGTGAAGTTCATGGCGCGCAGGCGGGGTTGCAGGGTTAGCGGTGGTGTGAAGCGGTTGTAAACCTCGAGTACAACAGCAACCTCGCGGGATGGATCGATGGGCGGAAATGGCGCACTATCCCTCTGATGCAGCGCACTTCGTAGGTACTCGTACGACCACACTGGTGGGTAGAACCAGAATCGTAGCAGCCTTCTCAGCAGCAGCTCGATCCACGGCCTGTACGACGGCCCGGTGCGTACCGTGACAGAGGTACTCGTTGTGAAGAGGACATCAAATTGGGCAACAGACTGCACGGCTGTGGCGTCCTCAGAGAAGAGCATGGAGGACTCCAGAATGAGTGGCACATCTCGGCCCACCTCCTCCTTTGTGAGTACCACCTGCATCTTGGCCGTGTACTCGCCCTTCGCGTTGAACATGACCGGCCCGAACTGGAAGAGGCCCTCGAGATTGACGCCACCTCTCGGAGAGAAGACCTCCGCCGAGGTGGTGGTGCGAGGGATGTGCATAGTGGAGGAGGCCAAGTGGGTGTTGACAAAGTGACTCAGAAACGAGAACTTTGCATCCGCAAACTGTCCCATGTGCTGCTGCATGGCGCTAAGAGAGTCGGCGCGCTGCGCCATGGACTCGGCGAGGGCGCGCGTCTTTCTATCGGGGAGAAGGAAGTCCTTGAGCGCCTTGTCCTCTGGCAGGTGCCGCTGCCAGTCGTCGTTGTGGAACGGCAGCGCGTTGAAGTGTAGTGGGATGACGGCGGTGCCAGGCACGTTGGCGAGGACGAGGTGACGGATACCGGCAGCCGTGGCGACCGAACTAACAAGACACCCAGACAAGTCCACCAGCAGCACCGCGAGTGCTGCTATGAGCATCAGGGAGACAATGACTATGAGCCGAAGACAGCAGCCGGAGGTGTCCAGAAATGTATATAGACGCACGCTGCTCGTTTCGTAGCTCTGCTTCGCTTGCAGGGCGATGGAGGCCTGTAGCGCCTGTAGCAGCAGCACTACCTCATGCACGACAGCATGGAGGCACTCTACTGTGGCGCCTACGAACCCCGACATTGGCACCGGTGGTGACGCCTTTCGTGGTGAATGATGGGCCCTTTCCATGGGGAGCGCGTGCGCAGCTCTTTCATAGTAGTGAGTGAGTGAGGGTGCCGTGAAGAGTATGCACGTGTGTCCGCTGTGTGTGCGTGTGTGGGGGAGGTGGGGGTTGGAGCACTCGGGGAGATGGGAAGGGTGTTCGATTGCGGAGCAGTGAAATGAAAGTTGCAGATGCTGGTTGGCAGTGAGGGGCAGGGGGAGAGGGGGGAGGAACGTGAATCGATGAGTGCTCTCATACCCTTCACCTGAACCGCCTCCTCAGTAATGTGCACGGGCGGCACATCAGCGTCAGTGCTCTCAACCAAAGTGCACGGAGAAGAAGCGCTCCACCATTTTCTCGTTCGTTTACTCGCCTGCACCAACAGGGGAAGCAAGACAGCCTGATGAAGACCCGCACAACAGGGGAAATTTGTGAAAGAGAGAGAGAGCGAGCAGAATGAAATCAACGCAGCGGCACAGCTTTTCTCGCGTCAATCGAAGCAACACTAACTACGCTCCGCTGCTCTTGCCAGCTCGATGAGGTGGTTCACTCGGGGCTTGGTGACCCTCGTGTGAACCAGCAGTGCATGGCCGTACACGCGCAGTGTGTCCGCGCTGATCGTGGTCATGGCTGCCTTCCAGTGCGCCAGTATCAGCTCCTTCGTCGCTAGCTCGGCAAGCATATCATTAGCGAGTAGGCGCCAAGTGTGCTGCACCAGCTCAGATGCTTGACGAAGTCCATCAAAGAGTGAGACGCCCTCTTGGTACATTCCGTGCTCTGCATGGAGCAGCTGTGCAGCGTGCTGGAAGTCGTCCTCCAAGGCGCTCACAAGCCCGCCGACTGCCGTGACATCCGTCAATGTCTGTAGTTGCTGCGTTCGCTTGGCCAGCCGCGGCAGCAAGGCAGACCAGCGTGAGGGCAGCAGCTCCACGTACTGAGCGAGGAGTGTATCCTCCAGGAAGGCAAGCACTGTCTCCATACACTTGTGCGTGCCTGTGTGCAGCACCGCATCAGAGTGCAGGGTAGAGAGAAAACGCAATGGAAGATGAAAAGCTCGAGAGCAGTGGAAAAGTGCAGAGAAGGAAAGAGCCTCGACGGCGACAGGGAAAAGGGAGGGCGACCGCTGCGTTCACGCATGCACACAGAGAGTCAACGAAAACATTCAAAGGCTCTACCGCCCTCCTCCGCATAACAGAGGGTCACTCTTCCGGGGTCTACTTCGCTTCCGCTACGCTCTCTTCACCAGTGCACGTACGTGCGCGTGTAATTCCTGCACGTGCAGCCGCGAAGAGAGCGAGAGAAAAAAACAGATCCGCCTCGCAGCACGCGTATTTTCTCTTCGTTGTGTGCGGGTTTGCCGCCATTAGCCCAGCACACACGACACACCCATGTCGCTGGTGTCTGGCTTCGCTCACCTCAGCCGCAGTTATGGGTGTAGGATGCATGGCGAGCAGACATTACATTAGAGAGAAAACGATCTCCTTTACGACGCCATCCGCTTCCAGCTACGGCGTCGACTTACGCGCTTTGTGTGGCGGGCGGTTGCCCTTCGTACGTCGCTCGTTTCGAGCCGCTTTGGCAGTGGGAGAGGGAGGAACACTGAGCCTGTGGTTCTTGGAAGGCGTCTTTTCGGAGACCACAACACCTTTTCCGTTCTCCAGTCGCAGCCCCTTCGAGCCAACCTGGAGCTCCGCAGCATCGTCGCTGGCGCGCCCACGCTTCTTTGCCGAGGAACCGGAGGTGCTCCCCGCCCTGGATGACTTCTCGTTTGTCGCGTCCGGCTGCTTCGTGGTGCGGTCCGACAGCTTCTTCAGCTTGCACACGAAAAAGCCGTCCATGTTGTGCACGTGGGGGAAGTAGCGGCGGGAGAGCTCGAGGCTATCGTGGTAGCGGTGGTGGCGGTACTTGGTGAAGCCAGGGCGACCAAACGGTAGTCCCATTTCTACCACCTGCACATCGCGCCGCTTCAACGCAAAGTCCACAATGGCCTCGTCTTCCTCCACGAGGAAGGAACAGGTCGAGTAGACGACGTAGCCAGCAACCCGGCAGGCGTCGATGGCACTCAGCAGTAGCGCGCGCTGCAGCTGTGAGGCACGCTGAATGTCCTCGTACTGTTTCCCCATCTTGATGCTCTTGTCACGAGAGATGATGCCCGTGCCGGAGCAGGGGGCATCGAGCAGGACGCGGTCGAAGTTGCGCATCACCCTCTCGTAGCCGGTGCCGTCGTAGTTTGTTACGATGCAGTTCGTGACGCCAAGGCGCTGGAGGTTCGAGTTGAGCGACTTGCACCGTGGCTCACTCACATCGTTGGCGAAGAGGACGCCAGTGTTCTTCATGAGCTGTGCAATGTAAGTCGTCTTCCCTCCTGGTGCGGCGGACATGTCGAGAACACGCTCATGCTCCTGTGGGGCGAGGGCCATGACCGGCAGGAAGGACGCCGCGGCCTGCAGCATATACTGGCCCGCGAGGTACTCGATCGTACCCGCGATGGGGACGTTCGACTCAAACACCTGCAGGCCAACCTTCGACCACTTTTCCAGCGGCTCCACATTCATGCCGCGCTTCACAAGCGCCTGGACCAGGTCGCGGCGCTTCGCTTTGAGAGTGTTGACTCGGATGGTGGTCGGTCGCGTCTTCTCCATCGCCTCCAAAAAGTCAACCGCCTCGGCAGGGGGGAACAGCCGCAGGACCGAGTCCATCAGGAGCTCGTTGTACTCGTACAGCTCAAGAAGGTCCGCGCGCAGCAACTCGAGGTACTCAGCACGGTGGCGGTCTTCCTCACGCTCTTCCTTGAAGTTGGACAGCACACGGACGGTCTCTTGAATTCGGTCGCGCAGTTCCTCTGCAGTGTGAGTCTTGCCAAGCAGCTGAACGACTGCGGTGTTGCCCTCCGCCTGCTCCGCCTCATCATCCCGCTGCTCTCGATCGTGCAGAGGCGTCGACTTCGCGGTGCGAGTCACAATATCCTCCTGCTGCTCCGCATCGGCAAGTTGGCGCTGCGCCAGCATACGGCGGCGGTACTTCTCAGCCTTGACCTCGAAGTCATCGTCGTCTTGGATATCGCCCTCAAAGTTCTCTTCGTCTTCCTCGTCGCTGTTCACAACATCGTCAAACTCGATGTTCTCCTCATCGCCGGTGTCGTTTTCGCCACCCCGTGCGCCGCCGTAGTCGAAGTCCGAGTCCGCATTTTCTTCCGCTGCAATCACCGGTTCCTCTCGCGCAGCCCTGGCCGCAGCACCGCGCTCCCCGGTAGCCTTCCTCACGGCGGTCGCGACGGGAGTTCCCTTCCCCTTACTCAGTGACTTGGCTACCGGGGCCGTTGCGGCACGCGTCGCCGCTATAGTTTTCTTCTTCGCTGCAGCAGCAAGCGCCTTCTTGGCCATTGGAAGAGCGACCGACGAGATAAGGAAGGAGAGGTGAGCAGACGCGAGGCCGCACTCGAAGCGGCACGACTGTATGTACTAAGCGCGTGGTGGTGGCGCTTCTTTGTGTAATGAGGTGTGTGAGAGTGTCCTCCCATGAGTGTTGCGCATGAAAGGAGAGAGAGAGAGAGAGACAAGGAGCACGTTTGCGTGGTGTGGAGGGGAGGTGGCACGTTCGCATCCCAGAGGTGAGTGCCATGAGTCGTGGCGGCTCCCATGGACTGGAGCGAAGAGGCGAGCGTACATCCAACATACCAAGAGCAGGAGGTGCGTTGGCTCCCTTCACATAAAGGGTCACACTCTCCGTGAGAAGGCACCGCAAGGCAAAACGCGTCAACGCTGCCCACTCCCTCGTCCACCTTCCCGTCGACCAGCGTTTGGTGGCGCTGAGTGCAACCAACGGCAAAGAGGGCGAGAGAGAAGCGGCGCGCTGGGTGGTGTCCACTTCGATGTCGCTGTGAATGGCGCCTTATTTTTCCCTCTTTACTGCGAAGAGGTTAACCGCGTTTATTCGAGGAGACAACGCGTGCACGCAGGCACGCACAGCGGGGGTGGACAAAGCGAAGGTGGCGTCGAGTGCGAGGACGGCGGCGGAAGTGAAGTGCACTTCAGCGACTTTCACACCTACTTCTTCCTCGCCAGAAGACGTAGACCGGGGACACCGTGCTGTCCTTGTCGCGTGAGATGATCTCCTCCCATCACACGCCACCTCTAGCTGACAAGGTCTTCCCTGCTAAGGGCAAACGACTTCGTCTTGTTATCCTTACCACAGCTGGCGATAATGGACTGCCCGACGTACGTGACGTCCAGCACACCATCCGTGTGCATCGTGTCTAGCGTGAGCAGCGCCGTGTTAGTGCACCGAAGGTCATACACACGCACTGTGGCGTCTTCGCTGGCGAGTGCAAAGAGGCTACCTCCGCTGTACTCGGCATCCCCCTCCTGTGCGTCCCACAGCCACGTCACGCTGTAGAGCCACTGACGAGGACCGCTGAACGTCTTCACTACCCCCCGTTGCCGCGTGTCGAAGAGTCGGGCACGATTGTCGGTGCAGGCAGAGAGGACAAGGTCTGCGGCGGCGCTGTTACCTGCCGGCTTCACAGCGATTCGATTGATGGGGTGGTCGCCTTTGAGCTCCGACTGAAGCAGCGCTGCTTCCATATCGAGGCACTTGATGTGGCCGTCGAGGCCTGCCGAAAAGAGCCGTGCGGCACCGTGGGCGGCAGAGAAGCGGCTGCATAGGACTGGGCGACTGTGATCGGTGAAGGTGACAAGCGGCGCCTTCTTGGACGGCACCGTATCACCCTCCAGCATCTGTTCCCAGCTGAAGACTTTGACAGTGGTGTCCCAGGAGGCGGTGGCTACAAGCTTTCCCTCACCAGGGGCGATAGCGACTGAGTCAACGCCGTCGGTGTGGGCCTGAATAGAGCCCAGAAGCTGCATGAGGCTGTTGGTGCTGTCCAGTCTCCAGGCAGCGACGCTGCCGTCCTTGCTGGCGCTGGCAAACAAGAAGTCCCTGTCGAGCCTGGTGCGCTTGCGTCCGGTCTTGCTTTTACCCTGCGTCACTGGGTGGAGGACCACCTCCTTGACAGCCTCGTGGTGAAAGGTGCCGAGCGCGACACAGTTCTCGCCATCCCACAATCGCACGCAGTGATCGTAAGCGCCAGTCAACAGGAGCTCCGCGTTGCCGCGGTACGGGGCACGCACGCTACTCACCCAGTCATCGTGTGGAAGGAGGCTTCCCTCTTTGGCCTGCAGGGAGGGGGTGTACTCAATGTTGAGCAGCTCTTCGTAGCTGATGCCGCGGCGCTGAAGGAAGCGGAGTAACGTCGTGCCAATGTACTCATCCTTGTAGAGAAAATCAAATTTCTGTCCTTCAACGCCTAGCACGCTCTGGACGAGCTGGTTGAGCCCGTCTGGCAGGGTGTTGAGCGGTATACTGAAGCTCTGCTCCGGCATGGGCTTCGCATAGGTGTTTGTGAAGAAGGTGACCATCGCGCTGCCCCCGGTGGCACCGCTGGTAGCCTGGACGGCCGCCACGTTGCTGACAGCGGTCATGGTGGAGGTAAAAGACAACGAAGAGTTGTTGAACGGGAGGCAAATCAGAGGCGGAGGCCCACTGTGCACACACAGTGACGAAGGAGAAGGGAGAGGGGCAGGGCGGGTATGGAAGCCCTAAAGCGGAGAGAAGAGGGGTGAAAAATGGAGGTAGGGGATAGTAGAGGAGGAGGAGCAACAGTGGGAGGGGGAGGGGGGTCGTATCTGAGTGTCACTGCGTACGCTCGTGCGAGCAGAGGCCCGGTAGTGCTGGTGGTGTTGGGGGGGGGGGGGGGGAGGAATGTACAGAGAGAAAGAGAGCCATACTGTCGCTTGCCAAGGCATCGCCAACAGACGGCGCACATCGAGAGGTGAAACAGGAAAGGGGACTGATTAGATCGAATACGTCGAAGGCCTCCAAGAGCGAGTGCACGGGATAGGTGAGCGGCGCAACGTGTACTCAGAAAAGAAAAACAGCTCCCTGAGGTGCACCTAGACACGCATGCGCAAGGTTGGGTGAACTGGCGCACTGCTCATTCTGAGAGTAGCGGGTCACGGCGTGTCAATGCACGCACCATACAGCGCCTGTGTGAGGGACGTCTATTGCAGAGGGTCTCGGGCGTTGATGGCGATGGAGCGAGGTCTGCGGTGTCTCCCTGTTGCTCCTCCTCCCTTGGCGGTGTTTCCAGTCTCGCCTCTCTCTCTTTCACTGTGGCTTGATGCGCCCGTTGGCTGGCGGCGGTGTCGACTCCGAAGTAGAGATGTTACTCAAGACCAGATAGAGGGCCAGGACAAAGAAGAAGGCCAACATCGTCCAGATAGCGACATCACCGCTGCGCCAGCTCCATCGTCGGTAGAGCGCCATTACTGTACGGTGGTGACGTCCGTGGGTTTTTTCTTGCACGATTGTCTTCTTGAGAGACACAACTCCCCTCTGTACAGAGGGAGTGTGCGTGACGAGAGGGCTGACGGGGCGCCACGCGAATCACATCACATTGAGCTGAGAAAAGAGCGAATGTGGTTTCAGCAGAAATCGGCTGTCGTGGGCGCACGTGGCGGTCTGTAGGAGCTTAGGGGGAAAAGGCAAAAGAGGAGAAGCGAGGGTGAAGCGCGTCGCCATGCCGACAAGAGCGGAGGAGGAACACCACAGTACAGGTGAGGGAGAGCGGAAGGCACACGAGCCCACTCATGCGTACGCGTGGGAGCGCGCGTACATCCGCCCTTCTGGCCACCTCACGTTTTCCTTTGGGTAAAATTCGGTTAAAGGTAGCAGAGAGCGTGAGCAGAGAGCGCGAGCAGAGAGGAAGGCGGAGACCGATCACACGCGTATGTGAGGTGCGTAATCGGTGGCTCCGATAGCAAGGGAGACACGATGGTGGTAGATGCTCCCTCCATAAGGGGAGGCAAGTCCTGGGAGGTGAAGTACACAAACGAGTTGTCCTGCACGCCGCATCTACCGGCGTTAGACACCGCGGTGAGCAGGAATGTGTACTCCCTGGTGTCTTGTGAACTGGTAGAGTGCATAGCCCACCCATCCGCGTTGCCGCACAAGACATCGGCGGCTAGCACTGCAAGGGTACTGAGACGCTGCTGACGCACACGCACACTGCACACGAGTGCAATGCGGTCATCAGCGAACCGAAGTGGGCGGTCCAGGAGAAAGGTGTTGCGGCCATAAAAAAGCCCTTGTTGCGTCGCGGGTGACCTCCACAGAGGCGCGGCACCGCCGCACGGGGCGACGGTGACGTCCGTGACGACGTCCACGAGGGGCGCGGCTGTCAGGTTGAACTCTAGCGTGCGCGCCTCCGGCTGATACCGGGCTTCGAAAATGAGGCATTCCATCTACGTGTGCTGAGGCGTGCGTGCGTGCGGACAAAGAGGGCGGAACGAAGAGGAGAAGTGCGGGGAAATGAGCAAGAGGGCACAATCATGACGCACTAAGGGGAGTGAAGCGTCCAAGGCCCCAGGTGCGCCTACGCGGATGTTGGCGTCGAGCACCCTTGTCGAGAGCTGTCAGAGAAAGCGGCAGTGCCGTCACTGCTGCTCCACAGAGGCAGCATTATCCCACGCACGCAAAGTTTTGTTTGTGTCCACACATTCGAGCGTTCAGGCGCACAGCGCGTTTTGAGTCCCAACAGGCAGAGGCATGCGCAGAGACGCATCCCGCGAGTGTGTAGCGCTCTCTTACGAGTATTCACCGCACCCTCCCACTCAGCTCTTCAGCTCCTCCTCCGTGAGAAGGAAGCAAAGGCCCAGCTCCTTGTCGAGCGGGCAGCCACTCACAAGCAACGTGAGTCGCTCTGGCGTCACGGATTCCACGAGTGCAAACCCCAGCACAGTCCCCTGCCGGATGCTGCGCTCGAACACACTAAAAGAAAGTGAGTGAAGTTCCCCGTCAGGGCCGCGCTCGTACTCAGTGGCTGTGCTGAGGGCAACAATGCGGTCCTTCAGGGCGACGTCCTGCAGCGTAATGAACGACACCGCTGCCACATCCGCCTTCTGCCGGTCCGCATCCTCGCTGTCCATCATCGGCAGCAGTGTCGACATGGTGTCGATCGCCGCCGCACCGACGGTTGCGATGCGCACCTGCGAGGCCTCAAGGGTGACAAGAGTCGGCTTTACCGGCGAGGTCGGGGTGCCGAAGAAGTACTGCAGCCATCGCTGGCGTTTCCACAGCGTCACAGGCACCGAGCGGACGAGCCCCACAGTGTCTACCAGAAAGAGCCTGAAGTGCTGGCCGCCACCGCAGCCTACCTCCTGTGGCACGCTCCAGCGCGGATCAAGCATCGCGTGCACAATGTCCATCGACCTTTCACCACCAAAGCGTTCCCATGCCCGCTGCACCACCTTCCACCGCAGCCACGAGCTGCCAACAACGCAAACGTGGTCGATGTCGGCGGCCACAATAGTGTCCAGAAGGGTGTCAAGTGGGTTCGTCTGCGTTTTATCGCTCCCCAGCGCGGAGGGGGCAGGGGAGGCGGAGGCGGTCGGGTCGTTGCTTGAGTGCGCTGCCGCCGCCGCCATTTCCGCCTGCTCCACCGCGTGCGGCTCCACCACGCCATAGTCAAAGAATAGCCCACCTACGCGGCACCGCTCACTGCGCGCCATCTTCTCCATTCCGTGCGGCAGCAGTTGCTGCACCCAGTGCTGGTAAAGTCGTGGGTTGGCCACGCGTGACTGACCCACCTGGACATACAGCGCCGGTGTCAGATTCATCTCCTCCTCGATGTCCATGCAGTGTTGGGCGTGGAAAAGGGCCATACTGCCAGGGAACGCGAAGGCGGGGGTGTCCAGTACCCCATCGAGTAGCAGGGGGTGGTAGCCGAGGCGCACCGCGAAATTGCTAAGCCAGCGGACATAGGTGCTTGCCCCGCAGTGGTGCCGGTCACTCACGAAGAGTACACGAGGACCGACGTCTTCGCGGCCACGGGCCTCCACTCGTGCCCGCTCCAAGTGGGAGTGAAAATCGAGCAGGGAGCGCACCCACGTCGCCCCGAGCGATGTCGCGTAGCAGCGCTGCAGCACCGCCGGTGGGGCTACTAGTAACAAGGTGCAGCCGGTGGACGTGAAGATGCTGAGAGAGCGACCCGGCGGAAGGTGCACTGGTACTCCCGGGATCAACTCCGTCCCAAACACCTCTGCTCGCGTCGCAGTAGAAGCGCCATCTTCGTCTACTGGCTTGCGCAGCGTCACCTTCGACAGCTGAGTCGAGGAAAGCGATGTAATGATGCGCAGCTCGCAGAAGGGGCCGAGGACGTACTCCCGCTCCAGAGCCACCATTTTCTTCTATCCTACAGAGAGGGCAGGGAGGGAGGGAAAAAGGGGAATGAACAGAGCGGTGGTGATCGACCACCACAATAGTGATTGGAAAGACGGCAGTCCGAGCGAAGAGGTAGAGAGAGAGGAAGAGACGAAAAATGGGGGAGAGGAAGAAGAAATGTAGAGTTCAGCGTCTACCAAACATAGTGCTGTGCTTTCCTGCGTGTGTTGCTATTGCTGACACAATCTGGCCTCCCACACATATCGTTAGACAGAGATGTGAGCCTACCTAAGCTGCCTCCCCAGCTTCGCTTCACCCTTGCCCGTTACTTCAGTTGTGAGTCTCTCCTTATGGTGCCTTTCTGTGGCAGCAGAGAGGGCTTTAGCTACAAAGACAAAGCTGCTCTGCTGTCCACACCATCAGCACAAAGGAGCACGAAAGGAATCCGGATGCACACACGCAGCTGCCACGTCAGTGTAGACAGTCACCTCCGTGAATGTGCCGGAGTCTCTACAATCCAGCTGTTGTACCCAGTGGGCAGTGACGGCCGCGCGGCCGCTGGCTGGGGGACGAGCTCCTCTTCGATATCACCGTGGTCGTTCACCTTGGAGCGTCGGAGGAGGTGCGCCTCTTGTAGCACCTGCGCGACGGCCAGCAGCACGTCTGTGTCGCCCTGCAACATCGCCTTGGCATGCGCTCGCTCCACCGGGTCGTCCATTTGGCGGCGCAGCTCCTTGATGATGCCGTACACCTCCGCTGTGGCGATGCCCTGCACCCTGGCTGGCGTGTGGACGGGCGGCAGTGGTGGCAGTGAGTACACCGGCGTCTCTTCCTCGTCTTCGTCGCTGTCATCCGCATCATCGTCCTCCTCATCTTCCTCGTCGTCTGCTTCTTCGCGCTCTTCGTCAGCAGCGTCCTCATCGTCCGCACGGTCCTGCTCGGTGTCACTGGCAGGAGTGGAAGCGGCATTCGTGTCAGAGGCCGTTGCATCATTCTGCTGTTCCTCTTCGTCTTCCTCGTCGTTGGATATGCCCAACTGCTTCCCGCGCTCCACCCTCACTTCTGTGAGGTGCACCCCTTGGTCATCCGTTGAAGAGGGCTCCATTGCCCCCACGCCTCTGTGTGGGGAGGGAGGATTGGGTTAGACACTAGTAGCTGGCGGAAGTGAAGGTGTGTGGAGGAGAGAACATGAGCGAGACGCAGACCCGTGGTGTGACAGGCAAAGGTGAGATGGCGTGCATATGTGCGACGGTGTTGTGGCAAAGAGGGGAGGGGAGCAGTGAAGAAGCTGCAGGGCATATTGGCGCTCAGAGCGCTCGACGCACGAAACAGAGTCAGCCAAGGAGAGAGAGGGAGTGAGGACACACGCTGCCTCCCACATGCATCTCTCATAGATGGCTGTCCTTCGCTCCTCGGCACTCCTCACCCTCACGGCGGCCTTCCACGAGGCGTGGGTGAAGACATTCAAGATGGGGCGAAGTGCGTGCCACAAAGCAGCGAAGACAAGACGTGCACCTGTCAAGTGCACTTAAGTGACTCAAATGTTCTCTGGTGCTGTAAAGCATGCGGTACAGCCGCGATACACGGCGGTAGTCTACATCAGTATCATCGCCCTGCGTAGCGAATGAAGCGAGGAAGAGGGAAGGACGTCAGCGACAGGACCCATCAAGACGAATCATGGAGAAGGGCGGAGGACGGAGACAGCAGCGCAAAGCCGCCATCGCGCACCCACAACGCGAGGTTAGCGCTACCCATGAAGAGGCACTGCATGTGTGGCGTTGTTCATCACCCCCTAGGCACCTTCGATGGACAGCTGATGGGCAGTGAGCATCTGTTTAACCACATCGAGCACCTCCTCACCAGCCTCTCGGGAGAGAGAGAGAAGCTGAGCGATGGTGTTGTCCAGCCTCTCGCGTGTACAAACAAGTTCGATATCGCCCACCACAGCTGCATCGACGTTCCCCTTGGCCTTCTCGATGGCTTGATCATAGCGAATGGCGGCCTCACGCAACGCTAGAATGTCTTGCGTGACAGCTTCATACTCCTTCAACAGCTGCTCCTGCATGTGCCCAACACGCTGTTTCTCAAACTGCAGTGCCCGCAGCTCCTCCTGCTTGTTGCGTGTGGTGGCCTGAAAGTCGTTTACCTCCAGAGTGCGGCGGCTTATCGCGCTCTTGAGCTCCTTGAACTTGTTCTTTAGGGCCTTCTGCGTTTGCACCTCCTCGTCCTTGTCAGAAACCTTGTCGAACTGGTGCCTGTACTGCTCATTGCTTGCCCTGATGATAGCGATCGTCTTCTCTAGCTTCAGCATCTCCTTCTCCATGCGACGGATGCGCGCATCAAGGGAGTCCCCACGGTACTGGAGGTCCTCGCGCTCTTTCGCTGCCGCAATAACGAGTTGGACCTGCGACAGTCGCGCATGTGCCGGGTCCATGCGACCTACAAGCACCTCCTGCCTGTTCTTCACCGCTGTCAAGTTCTTCTGACGCTCCAGCAGCTCCGTCACAAGGCGCTTGCGCTCTTCCTCCGCCAGCTTCGCTTCCATCCTGAGCAGACGGTGATGCACCTCAATCTCCGCCTCGCGCTCCGCCACGTCAGCCTCCAGTTGACGCTTCTTTTCCTCCAACGTGAGCAACTCTGCGTCCTTGACTCTTAGCAAGTTGCGCAGGCGGCCCAGCTGCAGCTCTAACGTGTCCACCTTGATGAGGAGGTCCTCACGCTGCTTCTCCAGCTGCTTCTCTTCACGGTCACTGTGTGTGCAACGCAGGTCCATCTCTAACACCTCCTCGAGAGACCGCTTCTTTGTCGCCTCCAACTTCTCGATCAGAATGGACGACTTCCGCATCTCCTCTCGCACCCGCTTCACTTGGTTCTGCAGAATTCGGTTTTGCTTCTCGAGCTCGTCAAGTGTGGTCTGCAGAAGATCGATCTTTCTGCGCAGCTCCTTCCGCTCCTCCTCGGTGCGTTCGCCCTTGGCACGACTGACACGCTTCTCTATCTGCTGAACACTGAACTCGATGTTGTACAGCACCCCTTGCTGAGCAAAGGATTCGCCATCGAGTTGATCGATCTTGGCCTTGTAGTTCTTGCCCTGTGCCTGTGCCCCACTGATCTCGCTCAGGCTCGTCGTCTGGGCGGCGCGCACCTTAGCAAGCTCCTGGTTCGCCCTGAAGGTCGTCGTCTTGAGCTGCTCAATATCCCTGGTGATCTTGTGGGAGGCCATCTCGGCGTCCTTCAGCAGCTGGGCAATAAACTGGGCTTGCTTCTGAAGGTCGTTGGCAGTCATCTCCTCCTCCTTCAGCTTCTCCGCAGCAGTGGTTCGGCCCTTCTCGGTCATTGCCAGCTCCCTTTTCCGGCGCTCGATCTCTGTGATGGTCTCCTCCAGCTGCAGGATCACCGCCCGCTTGTCCCGCGTGGCCCGCGACGCCTTCTCGCGCAGGGCATCCACCTCATCCTGTACGCTCTGCACCTGCTGGGTCAGCACCGGCACCGCCTCCTGCAGCTTGTGCGACGTCTTTTCGCGCTCTTGGATGGTGTAGTTGATCACCTCCGTCTCCTCCTGCGCCTCATCCAGTGAGGCCGAGAGCGACTTCTTGAGCTGCTGCCGCTGCAGAATCCAGGCAACGCCCTCGGCGTACTGCTCTGCCGCGATGCGGATGGCCTCGTCACGCTCGGCGATGGTGCGAACCACCAACTCCCACTCGTCCAGTATGCCACTACGGTCGTCGTGAAGCTTGCGGTACTCGTTGGCGACACGGTCCAGCTCCCCCTGCACGTGCTGCGTGGCCAGCACCTCCTCGTCAAGCTGCTTGCGCTGCTTCCGCACGCCGTTCTCGAGCTTCTCGATGCGCTGGGTGAGCTGCTTCACCTTTGTCTCATCCATCTTGGAGTACTGCGCGATGGCGAGCTCATCCTCCTCCTTCTGCCGGCGGGCCTCGTCCCACTGCTCCAGCTCCTCCTGGTTGTAGTCCAGTGAAGTCTTGAGCTCCTCGAGCTTCAGATTTCCACGAAAGATGCGGTCCTGTACCGACGTCAGCCGGTCTCGGACGTCCTCGGAGTTTTGCTCCAGCTGCGTTTGCCGCTGCTGCAGCCGCGCGCATTCGCGCTCCATGACGCGGCACATGCTCTCCTCCGACTCCACCTCGCGCTTCTTTGTCTCGGAGAGGCTCTGTGTGTTGACAATTTCTGCTCGGACATTGCTGAGGTGCTCCTTCATAAACTGCAGTCGCCGCCGCTGGTCTTCGACGCTGCCCTGCCGCTCCTCCAGCTGCTGCTCAAAGCGCGTGAGCTGGGCGGTGAGCTCTTTGTTCGTGTTGTTGAGCAGCTCAAGGGGCAGCGCCTCGGCAGTCGCGTCCACGACATCGAGATTCATGTTGCACCACTAGGTGTTGTGGTGCGTATCGGTGTGTGTATGTACACAGAACCAACAGCAAGACGCACGAAGTCTTTGCCAAGGCGTGAGGCTGATATGCGCCGAAGAGAGAAAGCAGTGGAGGGGGTAGTCGAAGGAGGGACTGGAGAAGAGTTGGAGGTGCGGCGGCAACAGCATGTGAAGGCACCGAGATGATGAGGGTACGTGTGGGTTCGGGGATAGGGAAGAGAGAGAAGGACATCGAAGCTGCTTGCATTCGTGGTGACACGCGCTCCGCATCCTCTTCCTCGTTGTCTTGAGGAATCGAAGAGCACAGTTCGCACAGCTGTTTCAGGAGTGAGTGGGTATCACGAAACTGCGAAACGGCATCAACAATCCTGAATAAAATCCGCAGAACGTGCAGAAGGATGGAGAGGTGAGAAGCTCGGCAGTCTGAGGTGCGGCGGCCATACAGGCGGGAGGCGTGGGGTGAATGTGATAAGAAATGTGGCGCCCAAGAGCCGACTCGCTTTTCTGTCAAGGCCCCGCCGTCATTAGCTCGGCAACAAAGCTCGCTCGTCGTTTCAGCCTTTTTAGTGTCGTATCGTGCCGGCTTCCGCCGACGTGGGCTTGCGCTTGCTTCGAAGTCTGCCGCTAACAACTCCCTTCCTCGTTGTCCCTGCCGAAGAAGCCCTCACCTCACCTCTCTTCGCCCCTTCCCCTTTCGAGCAGCTTTGTTTGTGTCGGCACAGCAACCCACGAGGGGTGTTCAGTGGCGCAGAAGTTCGGGGCAGCAATGTGGGGATAGTGATACCTTAGCGTTGGGCCCCTAACTCGATGCGTTACCGTTAGCAGAGGACACCACGTGCAGCAGCCCTGCATCCCGCAGCGTCTCAACGAGCAGCAGTTGGTTCTCCGCCACATCCTCGGGATCGTCGAAGCCCGGGAAGGGCAGCGCAGCCACTAACATTGTCTTTGGGTAGCTCGATAGCAGTGTGGCAATTGCTGGCGCAAATTCGGCCTCAAAGCGCAGCTCGCCGAGCTCCCCAGCGAGGCAGACGGCCGAATTTCGTCCAATGTGATAAACCCGCGCCTCGCCAGGCACGTTCAGCAACAACTGCATGCAGCTGCGAGAGATGAGGCGCACGTGGGAGGCGTGGTCAAGCCCTGTTGAGGACGAAGCCGCGCCACTGTACGCCATGGAGGGTGGCTGCATTTTTCGGATTGTCTCCTTGCCGTACACGTCGGTACACACATCCATGTTCGTCTCGTCCGTGAGAAGCAGCGTCACCTCCGCCGCCATCTCGCGCAGCTTCTTCTGCAGACTAGCGCGGCGCTCCTGCTGGTTCTCGCTGAGCACGGCAAGGCCGTGGGTGTTGCGGAAGACGGGATGGTTAATCGCCCCCATCACCTGTGGTACATCGCGCGGCAGGGCGCAGCGCCATTCCAGCTTGTTGGCGGCAAGCGTCTCGATGGTGTACTGCGCAGAGCGAATCATGAAGTCTGCCCATGAGTTCATCTGGTTGGCTGAGAAAGTGATGTGCAGCGAGTGTGTCTTGAGGTTGGTCTTTCCCTGGTGCACCGTACCGCGTGGCATGTACAGCACATCCCCGGCTTTCAAGGTGATGGTGTGATTTGGCGTGGGCAACTGCTCAGGGGCGTAGTCCTCGCTGGAGTGGCGCGTCAGCACATCGACTTCCTCCGGCGGGTCGTAGAGGCGCCACAGCTTCTCGCCCTCAAGCTGCAGAAGAAACACGTCAACGTCGTCGTAGTGCGGTGCGAATCCCTGACTGTTCGCCGGCGTCCAGTAGCTGTTCACGCCGCAGTAGCAGTTGAACTCCTGTTCCATACACCCGATGAAGGCAGAGTTACTCTCGAGGAACTCGTGAGGTCGGAGAAAGCGAACGGACCACCCTGTCTTCATACACCTCTCCAGCTCTGCCGCATCAACAAGACCCTCCGTCCTGTAGGAGACGCGCTTTTTCAGCTTGGAATCGAACTTGACAACGTTGAGGTCGGTGCCGTAGCGCGACGGGTGCATCTTGATGTGCTCTAGCATGCGCTTTGTGGACCAGTCTACCGGGGGAACCACACCAGGCAGCCCCCTTGCAAAGTACTCGCAATTTCCGTGCGAAGCAACGAGAGGCTTCTTTTCAAAGTATTTGCGGAAGAACTCCACGCGGGACGTCTTTAAGAGCCAGGAGAAGAAGTTCAGCGGCCTCTGGCTGCCGTGCGACGACTTGCGCAGCGTGGCTGCCACCTCTGCCTTGGCCTTCTTGAGCACCACCTTCTGCGATGGCGCCTCGCTGGCGCGCTTGCCGCCGTTACCATTTTTGAGAGACGTTGACTTCGTCATTGTGTATTGATGGGTGGGAGTGTGTGCGCGGTCGCTCCAGTTCTGACGCACTGCAGTGGCGTGAGCAAAGAAGAGAAACACGAAGAGAACAAGCAAGTAGTGGTGTTGCTGTAGTAACAGAGGGTGGTCAACAACATCGCCAAGCACATTTCCACGACGACGTTCACCCTGTGCGCTCGTGCTGTTCGTTGGCGCTTGCAGTTGTGCAGATTCAACCGCTCGTGTGCATATGCGAGCCCTTTTTTTTGCCGAGATTCCCATCTCGCAGGACGCGAAGCGCCGTGCTCGGACAGCCCAAGGCGACCACGCCGAGAGAACATGACAAGCGGCGGTCCGAAGAGATGTTGACTTGCCCTGCGCATGACACTTGTTCGTCCGTTGTTATGCGCACGGAGCGCGTGCCTCCAAAACACCGACAATACGCGGCACCTGCGGGGTTCACAGACACACAGGCACCCCTCCCCACCCGCGCGCACAGGTGGGAGAGAGGACAGGAGTGGCGGAGCGCAGCCAATATCCCTACCCCTCCACCTCCCTCTTTCACATCCCTCTTCGCTCTGCCAGGGGCTTCTCTGCACACGCCCGCGCGTACAGACGCACAACGAGGAGAACGAACACACATCACCTCCAACACGAGCTGATATCGCTGCCAACCTCGCGCACCAACCCCAAATCACCGATCCATCACCCACTGCCGTCTTCACGTCGTGCGCGTCGGCAGCACAAAGGACAGCAGCGACACCAAATCTAGGTCGTCCTCGTCGTGCTCCACCTCGTCGGCGGTCATGTCTTCCAAGTTGTTGAAGATGGAGACAAGGGCCGTTATCACCTCGCGCTGCAGATCCTGCAACGGTGCCAGGGAATAGCTGCTGAGCAGCGTATTGATATGGTCCTCATAGAGGAGTCGGTTGGCGTGGGTCAGGCGCAGCACTCCGCAGATGGCCGACAGTTTGCGGCGGAACTCAAGCACAACGTAGCCGGTGATCTCGTCCACCTCCACGTAGCGCTCCTTGCCACCGTACGAGAGCGCAAAGACGTGAAAGGTGCCCTCATCGTCGCTGAACGTGGCGTAGTGCACTCTCTGCGAGAAGAGCAGCAGCGACATCCAGAACTGTTTCGGTGACGCGATGGCCGTTGAGAAACTTGCCAGCAGCTTGTCGAAGATAAGGCTCAACTGCACTGGGATAATGACGTCGCCCTCCTGCCACCGCAGACAGCTCGGTGAATGAATGTCGGGCACGGCGGTGAGATCGCTGAAGATGCCAAGCGCCATCTCCTTCGAGTTCGTGTAGGAGTTGTTCTCGCTTGTCACCTCCAGCGACTGCGCGACGAAGGCGACGTTCGTCATGACAGCCACCATTGAGGCGAGTTTGTCCAGCTGCTCCAGCAGCTTCTCCGCCTCAACGATGCTGCGGAATGGCATGAACTCTGCCAGCTCGTACTTGATGTGGTTCTCCAGGTCGACAATAGCCATGAGCTTGTCGTAGCTGAGGTACTTCTGAAGGCACCATTGGCGCACCGTCTCCATACTATCGCCGTGCCGCTGCTGCTCAATGCGGAAGAGGAGCGCCGCCTTCATCACCGCTACAATATCGCTACGCAGCCCGCAGCAGAACTCACGCATGGCGTTCTCCGTTTCCTCCATTGCACGCGCGACGTTAAAGTGGCGCTGCCGGCCTTCATTGGCGTTGATGCTGAACGGCGAGAGGCTGCTTGTGACGGCTGCGGCGAGGATCATGAGAGACTCGAGTCCTGTGAGGAAGCCGAAGAAGACAAGCATGCCAGGCTGCGGGGAGACTGGAATGAGCTGCAGAATGCGGCCGATAAACGTGCAGTGGTACTCGGGAATGTCCGTCATCACCTCCGCCTGTGCCGCTGCCATGATCATGCGGCTCCACGACTCGTTCTGGCGGTTGTAGATCTCATCAATGCGCTCGCCGGCGGAGAGCGGGTCCTTCGCGTCGAGAATGCAGCCGAGCTGCGTGAGCATGTTCATGGATGACTCAATCACCCCCACGAGGGGCTGGCCGTGACACAGGCTGAAGATGGCCACCGGGTTGCTTACCACCTGCAGGCAGTGCAATGAAAGCTCGTCGATGCGGGAGTTTTCAATCGGTGGCTGGGAGTAGGTTGGCAGGTCAGTTATTTGAACAGCGGGGAAGAGGCAGAAGTAAAAGCCCTGCTGCACGCGGCCGATGCGGCCCCGACGCTGCGCCACGCTGCCACGCGAGATCCACTGCGTCACGAGAGGCGGGTACTGAATGGAGGACGGCGACTCCTTCGAAATCTTTGGCCGCTTCACCAGCACCAGGTCGATGACGTACACCACATCTGGCAGCGTGATGGATACCTCGGCGATGTCGGTGGCGAGGTATACCTTCTGTCGCCCCGGTATGTGACGCCTCATTGCCGCCTCGATCTCGCTCAGGTTCACCGCGCTGTGCCATGGCACCGCGTCGACCCGGTGAGATAGTTGCGTGCGTAGCCACATGCTCATCGTCTCTACCTGTGCCCTCCCTGGCAGAAACACGAGGATTGAGTGCACCGGGTTCGAGCAGCTGTTGAGGAAAAAGATCAAGTTTTGGGCCAGGTAGAAGTGCTTCTCCATCGTGCCCTTGTCCACAACACCGCGCGACACCAGCTGCGGCGGGGCGTGGTAGTCCGTGCCGAGGAGGGTGCAGGTTTCCTCCAGGAAGTAGTCGTGGATGGGGTGCTCTGGCTCGCTTTGCTTGTAAGTGGCAACGCGGAGGCCAGAGAAGTACTCCTCCCAGTCCTCCGTGTTGAGGGTGGCGCTCATGAGCACCAGCTTGAAGTGTGATGTCTTGTTGAGCAGCGCCAATCGTAGCAGCGCCACTGTCACCTCGAGGTCTGGCTGCCGCTCGTGAAACTCATCGAGCACAATGTGCGTGAACGGCAGCTCCGCCGGGTTTTCGAGAATACGCAGCAACAGCGTGTAGCTCGTCATGTACCACAAGCGCGTCTGCTCATCTCCCTTCTTATCACCGCGGATCCAGTAGCCGACGTCCTCGCCGACGCGCTCGCGGCGAAGACTCGCCACGCGGTTTGAAATCGCCACCGTCGCAGTGCGGCGGGGCTGGGTGCTGACCACCTTCGTGTCCGACGACAGCTCGAGCAGCGCCTTCGGGACGCCGGTGCTCTTGCCACTTCCGGTGTCGGTGCAAACAAAGACAACGTCGTGCTGTTCGATAAGTTCGAGGATGACCGGCATGTCAAGCCGCTCCGTCACGACGTGGTTCAGCAGGAGCGTCTCCTGGCGCCGGTACTTGTCAAAGAACTCCGCCTGCGATACCTGCATGGCCGTCTGCATCTCCTGCATCGTCTCGAAGCGCTGCTTGTATTCGGCATCTGTGCGCATAGCTTCGTCGTGGCGGCGCTGCGCACTCTCCTGCTCCTGCTCAATGCGCTGCTGCGCGCGCACGGCGCGGTCATCGTCACGACGGCGGCCGCGCACCCGCCGTGGAGGCGGAACTTCCGGCCGGACATTGTTTGCCAGAGTCGATGCAGAGGACCTCGGGGCTGGCTTGGAGAGCAGATGCGTTGTTGCCGAGGTCGGTAACTCGGCGGTCTTCACCAGCTCGTCAGTAGCCTTTGTGGCGCCCGTCAGCGCACCCATTGCCTTCGCAGGAGCGAGCTGAGCAAGATTGCCAGCAGTGCCATCCGACTCCTTCGGCTCTGGCAGTGCTTCGGGAGCAGCCTTTGAGCGCGGCTTTGGGACTGCACTGAACTCGGCTGCTGCTTCTGCTGGGGGCTGCGCTTCGGACTTAGGAGCCTCCTTCGGCGTCACCTTGGATGGAACCGCCTTCACTGTGTCCTTGAGCACCACCTTGGTCAGCTCCTTCGAGGCGGCCTTCGCAGCATCCCTCTTGCCAGTCTTCACAGGCTCTTTGGCTGGTGCGCTCCGAGGTACCTTGGCGGCCAGCTGGTCTACAGCCTTCTCTGCTGGCTTCTCCGCGGTTGCGCTCGGCTTCGCCTTGGCGCCGCTCAGGGCTGCCGCTGCGGCGTAGCTCTTTGGCTTCTTGGCCTGGTTTAGGTACTCCACGGCGCCGCGCGATGTGGGTGCCGGCGCGGTCGCGTCGGTCTTCTGCGCCAGCCACTGCAGCACGTTACCTCCTTGCTTGTTGGTGGACCATTGCTCATTCGTCGGCGCTGGTGGGGTGACTGCTACCTTTACCGTATCACTGCGCGTGCCAGCGCCATCCTTATTCTCCTTGTCGCTGGCGCGCTTAATCTGTGGACCTGGGCGGCGAGGCATGCCGAGGAAATACACTGAGGCAGTCCTTACAAGTGGTGGAAAGGGAGGCTAGGGACGAGAGGGAGGGCGAGGGGCGGGAGAGGCTTGAGGAGCGTACGCAGAGCGAACACGAAAGGAATACGCGGCTCTCTATGGCCCCCAGAGGCGATGAAGGTGCAGCAGAGGGGCGATGTCCCCGTGATGTGGTGCTGCGTGTGCACAGTCGCTATGGAAGGGTCAAGTCACTTACGTTTGGCACTGGGATCAACTGATGAGAGACACGGAAAGAATGTGGATGCCTGTGCCCGTGCTTAGCCGGTTCAATGGGTTGGAGAGGAGCGGGCACAGTGTGTGGCGCGGCGAGGCGAAGAGAGAAGTGGGAGAACGACTGTCGGGATACAATCAGCAAAACACGCCGATTCCACTG
Source organism: Leishmania braziliensis MHOM/BR/75/M2904 (assembly GCF_000002845.2). Taxonomy (NCBI): domain Eukaryota; phylum Euglenozoa; class Kinetoplastea; order Trypanosomatida; family Trypanosomatidae; genus Leishmania; species Leishmania braziliensis. The sequence continues at coordinate 98,389 of NC_009323.2, forward strand.
CTTTACTGACTCAAGTTGTGGTGTATGTTTGCGTGCGTAAGAGACTCAAACAGCGAGGGGCGAGCGAGACAACACAGAGAAGAAAGTAGGAATGCGTTACCGCACGTGCACCATGACAGATCGAAGTGAAGGTGCAGCGGTAGGCGTGCCGAGTCGAGCAACGAAAGGTCCAGCAATGACCGCTATGTGCGCACCCTATCACCCTTGCTTGCTCGTTGCAAAGCCTCCGTTGCCTTCCTCCCTTCCTCTCTTGGTTGCACTATAGGACAGCAGCTGGCCGAGAGGGGGGGCCCACCGCAGACAAGCATGTAAGCCACTGCCCATACAGCTGCTTCTACACTACTCTTGAGAGGATTCCGCACTTGTCGCCACCCCGAATCGCAAGCGGAGCGGGTACAGGCAGCAGAGGTGGGGGCGTTCGTAGCGCTACGCGGCTAAAAGGAGGGACAGGATTGACGAGTTGGCTGGGCTATCAGTGATCAGTGATGCCCTGACGCGATGAAGAGGCCGGCGAACGCACAGCGGAGGTGAAGAGAGGGCGAGGGGCAGAGCAGCATGCTGCGAAAAAGCGCCTCGACTTCGCATACGGAGGGGTGGTGAGCACTAACGAGGGCGCAGTAGAGAACAAAACAACCAAACAAAACGGTCTCTTGTTTGGGGGGAGGGAGGGCAACTCATCAATGACATGCGCACTGACGGAGCTGCACGATAGCGGCAGTATCTGAACAGGGCACAGTGTAAGAAGGAGAAGAGCAAAAGAATAGCACCAGAAGCAGCAGCAGATGTTGTTGTTATAGCTGAGTGCTCGATAGGGTGCACAGGATGAGCACACAATCGACCACTCGCCTTGCAGCAGCGGCGCACGAGCCACGCACCCCATCCAGTAAGGCGCCTTCCACATCTGTCGCTATTTTCGTGCACGACGCGCACGACCACAACGTTGTGGCCTCGTGAAGGGGCAGCGGTGTGTATTCGTGCACACGCTCAAATCGAGAGTTGAGGCAGACGACGTCGGTTGCGATACCACATGTCCTCATAAGCCGCCTTTCAGGGCCTCCGACACGACGCCATCTTCGCCGGTCATCTCAACAGGCGCCTCTCCATCGCTTGGCGTAACACAACCAAAGCCCACATCGCAGTGGCGGCTGCGGCGTACATCGTCCCAGCGATGTTGACGCACGGCACCACGTGGACATGCGAGGACTCTGCGAAGGTGTGCCTCGCCTCCGAGAGCATGATGTCAACGAACGTGGTGGCTGCCGTAGTCGTAATGAGAATCGCGTGAGCTGTGGGCGCGCATACAAGAGAGGCGGTCCGCTGAGTATTCAGTCGGGTGGGTATCGCTGCTGCTCTAATGTGGCCAAAACTGTTTCCCTCTGCCACCGTGTATTGCGCGCACCGAAGTCGTCACCCTGCCGCGGCATCAGAAGTGAAATAATGCACTAGCGGGGCTGGTCGGCGGTGAGGCACACAGTGAGCGCCACCGCTGGAAGTTCCGCTTGCACCGCTGTCTCCCGGTCTTTGAAGTTGGGACGCACTGGTAACGCTCTGCCCACTCCATCGGGGACATGGCCGTGCTTAGGAAGAGGTCGTCGGACATTGTACAGCTGTCCGCCAGCTTCTCCAGTATCGGCTCACAACACTCCGCACGTCGGACGCTGAAGACAACCGCACGGAGGCCGGCAATGGCGGCACGCTTCTCCGAGGTGAGACGTACCTTGTGGTGCTGCGCTGTGGCACGGCACAGAAAGCGGCATGACGGACGCAACGTCCGCGCAAACGGTCAACCGCGGAATGACTAGTGGAGAAAGCGAGCTGTGCCGCTGGCAGTACAAGTGATCACGGCTGGTGCACGTGGTCTTTCGCGTCGTGCAGTGATGGGCAAGAAAAGGCCAGGAAAGGTGAGTACAATGGAAGAGTGAAACAGCCGTTGGCTAGCGATCCTAGACAGTGACTGTCGACTGGTCTTGTGCGAGGGCCACAGGGGCAAAATGTGGTTGTACCACTCTGTACATGCTACCGCATGGATGCCATACACATGTCTTCCTCTCCCTACACGACGCGCTTGCGCCACCGCTACGCTGTGTGAAGCCAGCGATCCACCGTAACGTGTCTGTCGGTTGGTCGTCGCCGTCTTGGAGGCTAGACAAATGAGTGCCGCGCCGCACCGCTGTCACTCGCGCGTTATTGCGAGTCCTGTCATGGACAGTGGCAGCGAGGATGGGAGGAGGTTTTGAGCAACTCGCCCATCGTAAACGAGTGAACACCGCGATAGGCAGGTTGCCACGGCGCAGCGCCATACACGTCCCTTCCCGCACGCAAGGAGACACGTTTCAGCATTGATCGTCGTCATCGCTGTCCTCATCGCTCATGCCAAGGCCCACAGAACTGCGAGCTGCAGATGCGCTACGAGGCCTCGGTTGCGTGCGAAGCGACACACTTTCAGATGAGAAGGATGTGTTCTATTGTAGTGCGGCCGGAGAAGGGGCTGTGGAAGGTGCAGCGCAGTCCGCTACCGTATTAAGCTCTCGATCTTGAGCACGCTCATACCGCTCCGTCAGGTATCGAGGTGCTTGCCTTCTGTAAAAATCAGCAGTGGTTGCGGTTGCATGTGAGAGAGCATATGCTGCCCTCGTGACTCCTCCAGGTGCTCGTAGGACGACTCATTGCTGTCGTGTGCCGGTGTTGCGCCCCTACCGCGTCAATACATGAACAGCAAAGAGCGTACAATGCCGTACACGAGGCAGCTCCACAAGGTGCCCTTTAGTATGCGCAGCCGCATGACCCACTCCGCGTGGACCACCTCTTCTTGCGTGAAGCCGGATGATCCCGGATCGTAGTAGCTGACGATGTCTGGAGCGAGGAAAATTCTTCGTTGACTCGTTGGCGTAGCGCTTGCCAGTCACAGCCCCACGTACCAGTGTACGCACCGCTGCCGCGCCTGCAGCGGTTGGACGCGCTTATATGGGCGACACTGTATGTCGTCGCCAATCACGCACCTGCTGCTGGTTCGCTAGAGCAACTGCACAGGGCATTGCAGCCATCCTTTAGCTGTCGAAGCTTCGCCACATCTCCACCGGGGTTGGGGCGGGAGAAGTTTGTCTGCTCCGCGAAGACGCCTTTGATTGTGGCTGCTGTGTAGACGCGGCGGGTATCCAAGTCGATGGGCACGCATAGCGTACCGCCTTCCCGTACACGTGCATGTGTGGATGCCGAGTAGGCGCGCTTGAGAGAGACCCGCTTGTCTTGGTGCTCCTCGGCATTGGTGTCGTATAGGGGGGAAGGGAGGGGAGCAGGAGAAAAGGGCGCGGAGTAGGAGTGGAGTCGTCCCGCCCCCAATGCGCCGCAGTCACCACGCAGACTCCCCAGCCGCGTCAGTGCACAAGGCAGTCCGGGAGGAGATAATATGCCAGGAGTGAAGAGAGCAACCTTGACTCTCCTCTTCCTATGCACGCACACGCATGCAGCTGAGACGAGTGCTTCACTGGACGTGTTCTTTGGCTCTTGGAAGGCATGCAAGCACGCAGGGAGCAGAGGAGTGGTTGGTCGAGGAGACTTCGTTCGTCAGACTCTTATGCCGTAACGAGAGACATACAGCGGCACCCACATAAGCCGACACGTGCATACGGCGAGTCACCGCTTGCGCCGTGCACTTCTTGCTCGTAAGCGGTGAGAGACCAAAGGAGAGCAAGCGAGTGAGGCACAGAGAGGTACCGGCAAGGCAAAAAAAGAGAAGCGGGGGTGAAATGAGAAAACAGGGGTGTGTGGTGGGGAGAATGGAAAGCGCATCGAGCGATTACGTTATACGTGCAGGTGGGTGGAAGCCCGTCTGCGCCAGTGGCGAAAACGCCCATAGAGAAGTGGCCGCAAAAGACAGACACTGCGCACCCACGCGGTGGAACACGTGGGAAAAGTAGACGAGGACAGAGGCAGCGTGCAGAGTGTCAGTGAACCAGGACAGCAGTCGCCTCCCTCTCGCTCAGCATCGCCCACTTTCTAGCGCCTTTGGGGGAGAGGTGGTGCGCCACCTCTCCCCTACACATTCGTCGAGCTGCCCATTGCCGCAAACAACATGCTCTGACGTCTACGCGCAGAGGCAGAGAATTTGTCGTGCGACTGTCGCCAGCAGGCGCATCCGCGTGTGTGTCGTAGGGACGTGCATCAACATGGGTGCCTGTGCTTCGTCCGCAGATCCGCCCACAGATCTACAGCAAAGATGCGGAGGCATAGGTGGGACAGGGAAGGCAACGAAGCGGAGCTACGACGCCGTACGCTTCGGGGCTGTGCCACTCAGTTCCTTCACCACCACTCCATTCTACGTCTACTTACGTCACTCTGCACAGAGGTCTTCGCGATACTCCTTCAGATCCTTCACAAAGACGCGCAGCTTCTCAGGAATGAGAAGCTGCTGAAGATGTGTGTGGTGCTCGCGGAGGCCAACCCCGAGGTCTACCGTGTTGGCGCTAAAGCACTCGGCAAGAGGCGCCTTGTATTCGGCTTTGTACACGGCCCAGAAAAGGGTTCGCTGCACGGTACTGCGACGCAGAAAGGAGAGGACGCCTTTCTTGAGATGCTGCACTCCGAGGAAGAGATGCTCGTCGCTGTTGGTGAGTGTTTCGTCGCACCAAATCGTGAAGTAGTATCGCGCCTTGCCCATGTGGCTGAGGATGGGGCGCACCCAGTGTAGCATCATGTCGGACTTGAACAAAGCAGCAGTGCAGAGCTTCGGAAGTACGGTGGTGCGGGGGCCGAGGAAAGGCAATCGGCTGTAGCCCACCACCGATTTCCGGAGTTCAGTCCTCGGCTGGGTAGACCTCCATCGTGAGGCGGCGCTTGTTTGACTGGCCAGGGGGTTTTTTGAGTGCCACAGACACGCACCGCCCTCCTTCACCTTCAGCTTTAGTGTGACGGAGAGCAAGATGGGGTCGGTCATGTCGCATGGCTCTAGACACTCGCAGCAGCTTACACGGTCCCGCAGCACCTCTACCAGCTCGGGGAGCTGGTTCTCAAAGAAGGCATTGAAAAATGGGAGTTCGTGCTGAACTCCAGAGTTGTGCAGGTCGCAGTCCTAAATGTGCGGCTGTGTGGGTTTCACCGGTCCATCTGCTGTGAGGAGCTCAACTTGGTTTGGGATCCTACCGCCGTCGACGTCGTGCAAGCAGTGCTTCACTCCGTGCAGGAACTCCTTCGCTACCGCTGCCAGGAACAGCTACTCGTCAAGGGCAAGGTAACCATCCAGGTCCAGCTGTTCACACCGCTCTTGTCAAGAGCCACTTGATGGTATCGGCCAGGTGGAAGTCCAGCTGCATGGTGATGCAGCAACGAGCGGGGCTGAGAAAGGGAGAGGTCGCAGGAGCCGGCGTGTAGACTTTGCAGCGTAGCGCCAGATGAGGGAAGCGGCAGCGCAATGCCACGTGTCACAGCTGAGCCCCAGCGCGCTTCGTGCACAAGTGCAACCCGCATAGGCGAAAAGGGGAAATAAAAGCAGGAAAAATGCGGAGGGAATAGCGGGCAAACCGAACACCACCGCTGGTGAATTGCGGGAAGCACAGTGCAGTCCGCCACTCTGCAGAGTCATCCTCCGTGGAGTTAGCCGTCGATAGTAAGCCTACTCTGCGCTATGCCAAGTACAAGGGAAGCCCGGGGTTCTGCTCTCCATGACGATGGGCATTGACGATGGTTGGCCTTTTCATTCTCCAGCACCAGATGGATACGGCGGAAGAGTGAGAGAAGAGGCATGCGCACATACCACCCTCTGACGTGTTGGAGTAGCTGCCACAATACACATCCGCCCTCACAGAGAGCCACGTGCACACGACACAACACACAGCTCTGGTCTCCGCCACAGTCCCTCTTCAGACCGTGATGGGTGCCTCACCCGCGGCGTTCTTGAGCGTTTCGGCGTTGCGGCGGTTTCGGGCGGACACCTCTTTCAGGCGACGCTCGCGCACCAGCCACTCCAACCCAGCCCCCACCATCCCCGCTACAGTGTAGACACCGCCCACTACAGCGCATAAGTTCACCAGAAAGTGGCTGATGGTGTCGTACTGCACGATGCAATCCATCGAAAAGGGCGAAAGCCTGTAGGAGAAGTACAGCCCAGGTGCCCTGCCCTGGCCATTGTACAGCACCAACGAGTAGAAGGCGGTGTACTGGTAGCCAAAGCGGTCGTCCTTGCCGGGGAGGTCCACCGTGGTTGGGATGAGTTGCAGGAAGAACTGGTGAAACTGTCGGTGCAGCGGAGCTGTGGCGCTCTTGAAGTTGGACATCGGCTCGAGCGTTTGACGGCGGATCTGCGAAACGCCCCAGTCCTTGTACGCGTTGCCGGCCGAGAAATAGTGGATCTGAAAATCAGGTCGGTGCTTTCTGAAGTCCGCCCTCCTGCTGTCCTTCAGGATGATGTTGAAGGAGGCAGGCCTGGCAGCGATGGGGGCGGTGCCAGTGACGAGGCAGCCGCGCTGCACCTCTGACAGCGCCTCACCAAAAATGTAGGCAGCGGACGAATTCGAGGCAAAGGAGCCGTAGGGTATGTGGTAGAGCCGCACTTCCGTGTCCCGCTCTGTCTCCTCGTTGTGCTCGAGCCCAGAGACCGTCTCTGTGGCGATGCGATGGCAGGGCATGTAGGGCAAGGCGATGGAGAAGTGTAGCCTGTCCAGTCTTCGTTGCATGTCAGCATCGAGAGTATTCTTGAAGGCGGACGGTGTGATGTGGCAGTTCTTATGCCCACTGAAGTAGCCATAGACCTCGCTAATGAGGAGAACCATCAGGACGACTGTCGTGGCGATGCTGATGGCGGCCCCGTACGGTGTGGCGGGTGTCAGATGATTCTCACTGTCCTGCACCACACGAAAGAGGTCGCACTTGTGAAGCAGACGCATCTTTGATGTATGGAGGTGGGGATGTAGAAGGGCTGGCTTGCGAGAGCGGAGAAGTGTGGTGCTGAGAGAGACCGTGAGGTAAAGGCACTGAGAGCGGCTGCCATACAAACCCAACGGTGCCAGCCGGCGTTGATGTCTGCGGCAGCAGCTGAGGGGGGTGGAGGGCGGAGAGACGTGCGTGAGATTATGGAATACACGAGAGAGGAGATGATGGAAACCGCATATCGTCAGGCTATGCGGATAGTAAAGAATGCAAACTGAAAGACAAAAAAGAGGCGAAACGCATGAGTGACTGGGGGTGGGGGTGGGGGGTTACTGCGAGAAGCATATGCAGCCTTCTCCCTCCTGCATCAGGGAGACACGACTCGGCCTCCTTCGCCGAGATACCTTGTCTGCCCATCCACTGTGACCGTTGCGCAGCTCGATCCACACGATTCACCGCATAGAGAGAGGGGGGCGGAAAGAGAAATTCGCTGGAGTAGGCGACAAAGTGTCCCCAGGGAAAACGGTGAGCAAACCAGAAGGGTTGCGATGACATCTGGGGCTGGTGAAAGCAAAAAGGGTAGTCCGCACTCCTCCTCCTCTTCTGTATGAGCTCAAAAGCATCATAGACGTGCGGTGCGATCACCCGTAGGCGGACGGGGGAG
>NC_009323.2:106013-122383 GCF_000002845.2 Leishmania braziliensis MHOM/BR/75/M2904
CCCCCCCACACACACACACTTCTTTGCCCGTTGCGGCATCATCTCCTTTGCCAATCCTCAGAATGAACATCGAGGCAGGAAAGTGGCAACGAAGAGGAAAATAAATACTGAAGAAAGATATGCGCAGCGACACACACACACACACACACACAAGCGCTTTCTTCATGCACACGAAAAATGATATTCTCCCAACAGCGCACAGCGGGCCGAACAGCACCCACTCTTCGCCCGCTAGTCCCTCACGAGGAAAGCCACAGGAAGAGGCACACGCGCTCTCACGGGTAACATCTCTTCGCTGCACCCCTTCTGCCCTTACTCGGGTAAAACTGGAAAGAGGGTTTCCTCCACGACCGAGGCCGTCGAGACACCGGATGACAGCTGCTCTTGTAGGATACTCGGCGAGGAAGGATATGGGAGGGGCGGCAGAAGCCCAGGCCGCTGCCGGACATCCACATCGCACGATGAGCTGGTGCACCACGGCTCATCTTTATGTGTACTGGTCAGTGCCTGCCGCAGCCGTACGTTCTCGCTCTGCAGCGCCGCAATCATAGTGTCCTTCTCTGTGAGCACCTGCTCCAGCTGCCGGCCAAGGTCCAACCTCAGCTGTGCAATGATCTGAAGTGTGAGGCGCTGCTCCAGAGCCGTTACGTCGACGGGAGTGAGCGGAGAGGGGCGAAGAGTAGCGCCTTTCACTTTCGGCAGAGTAACTTCCGCGAGCGCTCTCGATTTCTCATCTTTGTCACTCGCTCTTGTCAGGAAGAAGTCGGAGGACCCGTAGATAGAGCGCCCAGCATGCGGCAGTGGTGAACTGGACCTCGGTGTTCGTCGCCTCTCACGGCTCCATGGCTGCAACTCGGTCGCGTCGGGCAACAAGGCAGAGATTTTCTTATGCGCCAGAGGGATAGAAGACCCCGTCGAGTTACGCCGCACCTGGCGCGCTTGTGCCCTCTGCGCCCCTCGCAGGGCTGTCTCCAGTGACTCCGTCGTCGTGTCGCTCATGGCAATGCTCGCATTGGCGTCGACGATGCCGATTCTACTCTTCGACCGGTGCGTCTTCTTGCGGTCGTGCCGTCGCTTTCGCGTGCGGCGCGGCTTTCGTGGGAACCTTGGGCCATCGGTGTGCTTGCTATCGCTGTCGTAGTCCGCCACAGCTGAGATCGAAGTGGGCTCGTTCGCCGCGGCGGCGGCAGGTACACTTAAGCGACTGCGAGAGACCGGCTGATGGTGCCGTGGGGCGTTACGTGCTTTGCTCGGCTCCACAGAGGCGATGCTCAGCCCTTTGACGCGGAAGGCGTACCGCAGCGTGTTGTTGGTGTGCTCGTGATTCAAGGAGCTTGAAGAGACCGCTGCGATCATGACCGTCTTGCTGTTTCCGGTAAAGCTGTCACGCAGTACCTCTGTGAGACGGGAGCCGCGAAAAGGGACGTGCTTCTTCTTCTCGTCCAACGCGCGAATGCACTCCTTGAGCGCCAGCAGGGACTTGTTAATCTCCGCTCCCTCGAGTCGCGTCAGCCGGTCATGCGCGGCTGTATCGGCGGCCCGCTCGCTTCCGGCCAGATCGACAAAGTTGACGGTGCCGGTAAAGTCGACGCATCCGCGGTCTTTGATGTGAAGGGAGAGCACCGCGTGGGAGCGACTGGAGTGCTCGTTTGCGGTGGTGGTGCCGGTGCGACGTTGCTCTATTCCCGCCTGCACAAGCTGCCACAGCTCCTCGACCCCTTCGACGGTGCGCCACATGACACCGCAGATATTCACGCGCCGGTTGGCACCCTCGCGCAGGATGATGGGGTGTCGGTGGTTGAGCAGGTCGTACAGCGCGTTACAGTAGATCTCGAAGAAGGAAACGCAGAGCTGTTGCCCTGGTTTGAGTCGCTCAAAGAGGTCTGCCGCAGCCTGAAGATACAAACCCTTCTCTGTCTCCGTCCCTATCATGGTGTACGTCTTGCCGCTGCCCGTCTGTCCGTAGGCGAAGCAGGAGGCACTGCCACCAGAGAGGCTGACGGTGAGAAGCTCCTTCACAGAATTGAGGTAGACGTCCTCGTTCGTCGCCTCCGCACCGAAGGCGGCGTCAAAGACGTAGTCGCTGTTCTCCTCGTAGCTGGTCAAGTCCACACGTTGCTTCGTAACAGCGATGCGCACGTGCGCGTTGTCGACTTGCACGCAGTCCACACCACATTCACCGGGTGCCAAAGGACGCTTGCGCACAACAACCGTGATGCGGCCGTCTCTACCCTTGCAGCGACCATTCCCCACTGGTGATGTCCTCGCAGCGCCCGCCGCATTCGAGAATCGTGTCGACGGTTCAGAGGCGGTTCGGTCCTCTCGCTTGAGAGGCAAGGAGCTGGCAGTGTTAGCACCGTCGTCGGCACTAACTGTCGTTCTCGGTACCGGGGAGGCACAGTCCTTCTCGCCGGAGATTTCTGCGGCTACGCAGGGGGACTTATTTACCTGAAGAGGGGCGTGCACCTCCAAAGGCGGAGGCGTGAACGGCGCGTTGGAGTGGCAGCGATAATCATGCGGAGTGACGCGTGAGACTCCAGGGGTTGACGCTTGGCGCGGCTCATTGCTAAGCTTGAGGGTACTTGTTGACATCGATGAGCCCACTACTACGCCACTATTACCATCACCGCACATTTCTGCAAACTGGAGAGAGAGGGAGTCCAGTTCGCGGTTCAGCGTCGACACGGACGGAACTGCAGCGCCCTTGAGATACGACCGTTGCCCTGCGACTGAGTCGTCGCGCGAACCGCGCCTAGCCGCATCGCCGTAAGTAATGAGTGCAAAAGGCATTTGAACAGAGCTGGGCGGCACTGTTTTATCGTTCAGTGCCGCGAGACGTGGGAGAGGGGGCGGCGTGAAATGAATGTGATGGTCCACGCCATGGACAAAACGGCGCAGCTGTTGAGCCTCTGCCTCAGCTTTGGAGGCCCACGAGTTGCCCTCTCTATCCGCATCCATTTGGGGTCTGTATTAGTGGATGACTGCGCCTGCAGTACACCTAAGCAGAGGAATCCGCAGCATAAGAGAAACGATGAGGAGGAGGCCGGGCGCTCACAACCGGAGAGTACTCCACTACGGTGCGTAATAAGGGCGAAGCAGAAGAGAGGGGGGTGAAGGGAGGAGGTAGAGAGACAGCAAAGGGTTTACATGTAGAGGCAACGAGCCCGTGTAAAGATGAGAGGTGAGCACACCCTCTGCGCCTGGGTCACCTGCCCTGCATGCGCCATTCAGCACCTCACGCACCGAGCCGAAAACCGGCGTTGATTGGCCAAGCAGGCAAGTCCGTCTGTTTCTGCCCCAGCAACGAGAGAGAACGCCTCCGCACATCCGAACGAGGAGAAGGGGGAGAGTGGTGTGATGGGGTCCAACAGTACACGCCATACGTCAGCAACGAGGGCCTATCTCACACCTATGTAGTGCAGTGCGAGAGGCACTACGAGAACAGCAACACAATAGAACAAAATACGCGCATATCAGTAGAAAGAGAGAGGGAGTGAGGGACACAGCTCGAAGCCGCTCGCCTGCGTCGATCCCGCCTTCCGTTGTCTGCCTTCCGAAGAGAGCGGAGGTGGTGCGCCACCAGCCTACACATGGAGAACCCAAGATGAAGGGTGTACGCGACACTGGCACGCAGCGACTCAACACCACCAAAAAGGCGACGAAAGGCCAACTCAAAATAGTGCGCCTCTTGCATGACTGCTCTTATAAGCGCTGCAACCAGCTCACCGCTTTTTTATCTCGTCACTCGCTGCAGAGGTGGCGTAGCTCGTTTATGGTGGTGTCCATGCGGTCACAAATGACGCCGCCAAGGCTGCAGGGAATGAGTTGCATGGACGCGGTGCGCAGATACCAGGATGAGAAGAAACTTTGGATCGTCTGCACTGAGAGCATGCGCCGTGACAGGACCTCGGCGCTGAGATTCAGGCCGAGCTTGGAGAAGACAACTGGGGGACCAGAGAAGACAACGCTGTGTGTGTTTTGCTGAGCCCGCAGGCCAATCACCGCAGCCCAGCTGCCAACGGGGCCGTGGCCAACAACGATAACGCTTTCATGATCGCCGCTCAGGTCCTTCAGCAACGCGTGCACGATGGATGCGATTTTATCGACCGACGTATCCCACTGCGACGGCACTATGCGCTGCACAAATGAGAGATAAGGCAGCAGTCGATCAACGTACGGCGCTGGCATGAAGAACGACAGGAAAGACAAGGCGTACGTGTCGATCCACATCAGCATGGACTCGATCAGAGGTATCAGGTTGCGGCCGGGACGCGCTGTAATGATGGTCGTATTGACGGCAGCAGTCTCCTCGCGGAACGCATCGAGGTGCATGAAGGTAGAGTCACCCCCCTCTGGAACAGGCACGCGCTTGAAAGATGGGAACCAGCGCGAGAGATCCGCGTCCTGCCCCGCCACGTCCTTGTTGAGGCCCAGCTTCGCGAAGAGAGCGATGCCCACCACATCGACTGTCGGGCTGAACTGCGTAAGGCACAGTGGGGGCTTCACGTACGAGGAGTTTATTTGCACACCTACGGAGGCTACTCCTGCTATGCTGCTGCGACCCGTTGGTGGTTCCGCCAAATTTGCAGACATCACCCCTCGCGAGATGGCGGAGGCGAAGCGAGTTGCGTAGTTCGGTAAAAGGACGTCGCTGACGGAGCCCTCGTAAACTTCGTTCGCTGCGGTATAGCCAAGAATGCAGCAGGCAAGTAGCACTAGCGTGAAGCAGGCGCACATGGTGAAAACGCCGTATGTGTTGGACGACTCGTTTGTGCGCGCAATGCACAGCAGCAGGTGCACCGCCAGCGCCAGTACAAAGAGGCCGCAGCGGTAGTCGAAGACTGTCAGGGTCACCACACTGCCGGTTAAGTGAAGCAAAAGTAGCAGCCACGAGAGGCGGAAAAGCCACCGGCGCACCGCACCCTTCCACCGCCCGTACACAGTCACTATTCCGGTGATGACGAAGAACAGCATGATGAAGAGCACGGCCAGGACCGAGTTTCCCCAGTGGTTCGTCCAGCCGTTCTGCGGTATGGTGAAGAGGGTGTCCATCCAGAAGACGGACGCGTAGAAGACGCCGCAGATGGTGATGTTGGACGAGGTGCCCACGCTGCGGGCAATCAAGAAGACGGTGCAGAGGAGCAGCAGCACTGCCTGGGCCACAATCGCACCGCAGAAAAAGAAGAAGCCGCCGCCCGCCACGAAAGCGACGCCCATGGCCACCGACAGCACACCCACCACCGTGAGCAGCATCACCTCGCCCGGCGGGCAGCGCTGCTCCATGTTCTCGTCATCCATCTCTACCTCCAGGAAGAGGTACAGGGTGGCTTCGGCGGTGTTCTTCCGGCTGCCTTGCGCATACGAGCGCTTGCTCAGCGTCCGCAGGCCAAAGGCGAATACGAAATGGTAGACAAAGATGAGGCACACCGCGACAATCCAGCCGTACGCCAGGCTGTACTGCAGTCCGGTCAAGACGTCGTAGCGGGCAGCCATGACGCAGAAGAGAATAAAATAGGCGAAGGTGCAGCCAACGAAAATGACGAGATGGGGGACGAGCGCCTTCATCCCAAATGCCCTGAACGCCTCCACGACGCGCCCCTGAAATGTGTGACGAGCCACGTCGAAGCCGCGTGAGCAGAAGATGCAAAATTGGGATGCCACGACGAGGAAGGCCACACCGTAGAGAAACACGTAGTACGGCTGCGCAAAGGCGGCGAACAAAATGTTGACCAACGAGATGACACCGAGCAGCGCGATGAAGCAGGTGCCGAGCAGGAAGAAGAAGGAGGAGACCATGAGACACAGCCACAGAAACCCTTTCGCCACCAGCAGTATCGACGACGGCAGCCCGGCAAGTAGCCTGTCACCTTGGATGAGGCTCGCTTCGTGCAGCAGGGCGTCCCGCTCCTGCAACTCCCACTGCACAATCTGAAGCCACTGACGCTCGTGCATCTCCGTGAGACTGAGGCGAAAGAACGACTCGATGGTGGTGAATTGGTTGATGTAGTCCGTGAAGAGGTTGTGCGCCGGTACGCGCATGATGGGGGAGGTGTTCCGCTTCACCCGGCTTAGGGACCTGGGGCCATCCATCTCCATACTGTCCGTCCCGCACGTGATGAGGTTGGCGTCGTCATCGATGTCGAAGACGTTGCGGGGAGGGGAGCAAGAGGTAACGGATAGCGCCATGACGGTGCCCTCCATTCCAGGCAACGAGCACTCGGCGAGTTCATACACTCCAGTGAGAGGCTGATCGCGCAGGGATGGTGACGGGTCGATGATGCTACGCTTCAAGGCATCCATACGGGAGAGCTCCTCGATGTAGCCCGCCCTGAGGAGGTTGTTCAGCTCCCACTCCTTTACCCCCTCACCCCGCTGCACAGCGGTCTTGAGCTGCTCAAAGTAGTTCCGGATATTGGTGGCAAAGCGGTCGTAGTTTTCCTGATGATCGCAGTCGTTCTTGCCGCCCAGCTCGACCGGGAGCACGTCAGCGTCGTACAGCTCCAGCAGCTTCCCGTGGCGGATGTCGTTGTCGGACATGATGATGATACGATCGGACACAATCGCCGGGAGTCGCGAGAAGATCGGCTTTGCCAGTGTGGAAAGCATGCGACCCATCCTGCAGACGTATATCTTGTCGACGCACCCGGGGTAGAACTTGGCAATGCGAAGCGCGATGTCGGCCTGAAGGGTCATGTCAAGGTTGCGAATCATGCTGGCCTTGTCCTGGTTGATGAGCATGGCGATCTGACACCGTTTGCTCTCGGGTCGCAGTCGCGTGCCGTAGGTGACGAACATGTCGAAGTTCAGGCGACTCTCCTCGCGCCGAGACGCCAGCGGCTTGTCGCGCGCTGAGCACACGTAAAAAGTGACGCGGCCCACCTTGTCATTACCGATGATTTGAATGATACCTTTGCGCATATTTTCCATCATCCAGTCCGTCACATTGTACGTCGCCAGCTGCTCACGCTCAAAGTCAGCACGGCGCCGCAGCTTCGCTACGGCCTCCTCGACTTTGAAGTTCTTGTTCTCCAGAAACCCATAGATCCAGCAGTCAAAGTAGTTGTGGCGAATTCCCATGCGCTGCTTCACCTCGTCCACCTCCGCCTGATGGGCGTAGGCGACTGCGCCGATTTCGAGCAGCACCGGCGCATTCGACATGGCGTGCAAAGGGCAAGAAAGAGACGCATAAGTGGACGAAGACACCACAGAAGGCGAGTAAACCCCGCGGCGGATGTTCTCCAGCGAAGAAGAACGGTGGAAGCAAAGTGAGGCAGGGCCCCCATCAAAATTCAGCAGCTGGATCAGAGGAGGACGACGACGGGCGAGAGAGCCGCAAAAGGCAGAGATGAGCCACAACGGCACGCACAACGTGAGAGGCGACCTCCTCAGAGACTGAAGGAGTAACACGAGAGAACAGTGCAGGAGACCAGAACACAAGAATGAAAGGGGAGGAGGTAAGGGCAAGAAGGCAGAGAAGGTGAGCTAGAAAGACTCCTTAGATGCATCGGTGCTCTAAGGGGTCGCACCCAGCGGAGGGTGAGCTGAGGGGTGACCGTGTGACGGTGATGTTACCAAGAGAAGCGAGAAAAGGGGTATTAGGACAAGGTCAGAAACTGCACACGTGTGATCCGCTAGACGCTGTGTCCCTGCACACCTTCTTCGGTGTAGAAGGTGGGGGGAGAGGGGGGAGTGCTGAAGAACAGGCACGGTGACGTTTCTCGACCTTTTCCCTGCTGGTCCCTCTCCGCGACCTCTCTGGGCTTTTTGTTTGCCTTTCATGCTGACCTACGAGGGGACGCAATCGAGCGTGTACAGGACGGAGAGAAGTAGGGGGGAGTCGACAGTGATGACTTTGCCAGAAGCCGAGGTGCACTGTGCAGATGAGTGGAGTTGTCCCCTCTCTCTCTCTCTTGGCCCTTGGCAGGTGTGTGCGAGCGTCGTTCTAGTTTGCCTTCTTTACCGAGTCTCCAGCAATCGTCCGCGCAGCTGAGGGGGGGAGAGGGGTCATGACGGTAAGACCAGAGAGAGGCACGACACGGAGAAAGCGAGGAAGATAGGCAAAGGGAGGGGTGCACACAGCTGAAAAAGAAAATGAAGGAGGAAGGTGACATGCGACTGTCCGGCAGATGGCGCAGCTAGGGGACAGTCACAGGGCTCTGTGCTGCAGCGAGGACATCCGCCTCTGCCCTCCACATCTTTGGCGCCTCACTCACCATCGGCGATGGCACAGAGGCACGCGTACGCGAATGGGGTGGGGAGGGGAGAGAGGCAGACAGACAGGCGATGACTGAAGGCAACGACGTAATTCGGAGATAAAACACCCAGGCAGGGGTACACACACGCAGAGCGACGGGACGAGAGAGACCAGCACGCGCGCCTATGGCCAACGCAAACAGGCGCAAGAACTCCACACGCCCACACAAAGGGGGTGACTCAGTATAGAAATGTCTCTGCGCTCAGGCGCTCTTCCTCGGTCCTGCGCACACTCCTGTCACACATTGCGCGCCGCCGCCGCCCCCCCCCCCCCCTCAGCAGGCACAACGCTGTAAAAAAAAAAGGCGGCGGAGTGTCAAGCCGCAGGCCGCGCGCAGAGAAAGAGACGGCCAGGGCCCCCAGGCGCTCATGTGGAAGCGACGTGCCTGCGACCCTCCACGTCACCACAA
Source organism: Leishmania braziliensis MHOM/BR/75/M2904 (assembly GCF_000002845.2). Taxonomy (NCBI): domain Eukaryota; phylum Euglenozoa; class Kinetoplastea; order Trypanosomatida; family Trypanosomatidae; genus Leishmania; species Leishmania braziliensis. The sequence continues at coordinate 114,677 of NC_009323.2, forward strand.
GCCGCCAGCAATGCCCTCGAGAAGAACTGCGGTCGAATGCAGTAGAGGGCGGAGCCATCGCACAGCACACGCTGGCTCACGGTGGAGTCCTGACCGCCGATATAGTTCAGCACCCCGTAGTAGGCACCGATGGAAAGGACGTACCTGTGGTACCCCTCGAAGGACACTCCGAGCTTGCGAGAGCAGTGCAGAAGACCAGGGGAGGCAAACACAATGGCCTGCGTCTTTGCCTGCACCGCTGCCGCCGAGAGGAAGCCGCCCGCCACGCCGCCGCCCGTGAGGATGATTTTGGTTTGAAGCAGGTCCTTCTTGTAGTGCACGAAATCCCTGAGGTCCGTCGCGAGGTTCCGTGCCGCGAACGGGATCAGGCGGGTAGCGAAGGACATGATGTGCACCATGACATCGATCCAGTCATACGGCATGAAGATAGAGAGCGGGGACAGGGCGATAGCGTCGACCCAGCCTACCATGGCCACGATGGAAGACATGGCGTAGCGGTTGTTCAGTACAAGGAGGGTCGTGTTCGCGGTGGCCGGCAGCAGGAACTCGTGCATCTCCCACGGCATGCCATCCGCCTCAAACTCCTTCACGACGCCGTTGTAGGTGATGCCGCGAGTGCCGAACCAGTTGTTGAAGTCAACGGTGCGCGTCGCGTTTGTGCGGGCGCCGACAAGCTCCTTCAGCAGGGCAATGTCGACGACGCGGAACGAGTTGTCCTGGCCCAGCTGCAGCGTGCACACTGGATAGCGGTGATAAAGCTCCAGCTGTGACAGTGCCGTGGCACAGGGCGGGCCGCGGGCAAGACTCTGCGGTTTCGTGGTCATCAGTGACGTTCCGTACCACCCGAGCAGCACGCACGACACTCCGAGCAGCATCACCGCGGCGACGAGAAAGAAGGACGCGTGGATGTTGGCGAGGGTGCGGGGGGCGAAGATAATGTTCAGCACGTTGTGAATCATAATGGCGAGGCAGAACAGCCCCATGTGCCAGCCGACAAGAGGAAACACCATAATCCAGCATCCGACGATGTAGGTCATCACGATGATGTAGGAAACACGCAGCAGCCAACTTCGGCCCGGACGTCGCAGGCACGAGATCGCCAACGAAAGGAAGGCGCCGTTCAGTACCGACGCGACAATCGCCGAGGTCCCATAGCGGTGGTTGTGGCTCTGGAAGCCCAGGGCAAAGGTCACGTAGCACCAGACAAGTGTCATCATCCACAGGGTGAGGCGCAGCAGCGACCCGCTTAGCGAGTTCGACAGGGCGTCAGAGTAGTAGTGCACCACGTACGCCGCCACGAGAGTCGCTGTAAAGGTCGCGACATAGAGAAAGACAATGTGACTGAGCAGAAAGCTGATTCCGAGCAGCAGACTGATGACCAGCGGGATACCGCAGATGACGTAGGCGGAGGTCCGCAGCATGAAGCGCGCGTCGAGCTCCTTCAGCTGGTCTTTGGAAGCGTTGCCGAAATTGAGGGCCAACAAAAAGGGAAGCGCGGCAAGTCGGTTGTCCCTGTCACGCGTCGTGGGGGAAGCGAAGACGCCGGTGAAGAAGAAAATGTGCGTGAAGGCGGTCACCAACAGCGCGCTGAGCCAGCCGGTCGCAAAAGAGACTTCGAGGCCGCGCAGCGGGTTGCTGTGCACCGCGTATACAAAGAAGATAATGAACTGGGTGATGACAAGCACAAAGAATAGGATGACCTCCGCCACAGTGCCCCAGTAACTCCCGAGATGCTCGAAGAGAGGGATGATGTTGCTGTTGTACACCGCAAGGAGGCAGTCCGCCGCACGCGTGCAGAGGGAGGCGCCTTGGATGGCCACCATGAGCAGCACGGTGCCCAGTGGGAAGACGTAGAAGGGATTCGCAAAGAAGCCAAAGAAGAGCGTAATAATGATGCTGGCGCAGAAGACAGCGCAGAAGACAAGGGCGGCGGCGAAGTATATCATGTTGATCAGCGTGATGCCCACCAGGAGGAGGCGGTAGAGGGCGCGCAAAGGGTACGGGACACCGACGTACCACTTCCGATCCGACACATCCAACCCGCGAATGCCGAGCTCGGTGGTCGTCTTGAGACCGGAGGCGAAGTTGTCCAGGATTTTGTAGCGCTCGCCGCATTCGCTGCTTTCGACAGTCGTGCGCCAGCGCAGCAGCTCGTCGAGGAAGAAAAGCGCAAGGCTGCGTGGAAGCGGCGCCACCACTTCCGCCCACGGCATCGTCGCCCCGGCACCGGTCTCTTCTTTCCCAGTGCCGTCGTACTCTGGCGACAGCAGCGACGACCTCTCCGTGAGACACGTCATCAGCGGCTTCAGGTCTGGGTGAGCACTCTGGTTCGCGTCGTCCATGTACTGCGACGAGACCCACGAGGATCTCATCGGCTCTGCGGAGAGCGAGGAAACCGACTGCACGAGTGCGTCAGCCTGCGACGTCTTTGCGGCGCCGCTGGTGGCCCCTTCCTCGTGTACCGTTCCAGAGTCGATGCCAATGCTCTCCAGCTCGTAATCCTTGACGGTCAGTCCACGCTCGTTGACGGCCCGCTTCAGTTCCGCGTAGTACTTCTCCACCCGATCCGCATACGCGCTCCAGAGCCCCTCCTCGTCACACTTGTTCTGACCGCCCAGCTCGACTGGCAGCACCTCCGCATCGAAGAGATCCAGCAGCGCGCCTTGCTTGATGTCGGTGTCATCGATGATCTGAATTCGGTCGGCCACGATGGCGGGAAGGTGCTTGAAGATCGGCTTTGCCATGATGGCGAGCGTACGACTCATCTTGCAGATGTACATCTTATCCACCACACCAGGGTAGAACTTTGAGATGCGCAACGCGATGTCGGCTTGGAAAGTCATGTCAACGTTTTGCAAGAGGCTAGCGCCGTCCTGGTTGATGAGCATCACCATCTGGCAGCGCTTGTTCTCCTTGCGTAGGCGTGTGCCGTAGCTAATGATCATGTCGAAGGAGCGGCGCTTCTCGTCGCGGTACTTGGCCTGCGGGCGGTCGCGCCTTGTATTGATGTAAAAAGCTACACGCCCCGCCTTGTCTTTGCCAATTTCAAACATAATGCCCTGGCGCAGCGACTCGCGCATGTAGTCCGTCAGCTCGTACGAGGCGAGCTCATTCGCCTCCATCGCGAAGCGCCGGTGCAGCTTTGCGACCGTCTCATCAACGCTGAACTTTTTGTTCGCGAGGAAGCTGTAAATCCACGCATCGAAGTAGCCATGTTTGATGTTGAGCTGCTCCTTCACCCTATCGACCTCGTCGCGGTGAGAAATGGCGAGGGTGCCCAAGTCACTGAGGGACGTGTACCGGAGCATCGCGATGTCACGGCGCGTGGCCCAGTAGGGAAGGGGAGCTCAGTAGTAGTCGCCCAGTGGGCAGACAGGCGCCACACAAGGCAAAAGGCGGAGGGGCAATTTCTACGCTTCCCAGTGGCTCTTCTCTGCTTCGCACCTCGAGAGCGGTTACTATGAAGACTGAGGTAGTTTCAGCCATTCGGCAAACGAACAGGCGGCCCTCGCAGTGCAGTCGGCGGGGAGGAGAAGGTGTCTGAGACGTGGGGAATGAGGACTGGTGGCGGAGACGTCAAGGACGACGGTCAAAGCTCCGTTTGAGGGACCCGTGGGCACAGCTGCAGGGATAAGGCGTTATGTCGCCCGAGTCCCTGGCCAGAGCGACGGTGGTTCGTCTGCTGGAGGGCGGCAGAGTACGTTATGGGAGCAACGAGAGAGGGGGGCATGCAGCGCGCAAAGAAGCACCGCCGGTGCACTCTCGCTTCGCACTCTTCACTTTCTTAACTTCTCGCAGTGATCCAGCGAATCCATACATGCAGGGCCAGACGCATCGTTAAAGCCAAAGTACGCGTGTGCGTGTGTAGGAAGTTGCATCGCACAAAACAAAAAAATAGGAAGACATAAGGTGAGCATCAGCGATGCTCCCCGCGCAGACCAACAGTGAATGGGGTGGGGCCGCGGTGCTGGAGAAGAGAAAGTCGCTCCACTGATACACGTGATTCAACAAGGCGAACAAGTGGCGGATACGAACTCTACAAGGCAGGGGAACGCGCAGAGCGTCAAGGTGAACGAAAAGTAAGGCTGAGAATAAGCGCAAGAGAGAGAGACCGAGCCATGAGAGAGGCAGGGAGGGAGGGGACCGAAGCAGACGTGAAGGTAGCCCATGCCCACTCGTTGGGAGGGAGGGGGGCGATGTATCATAACAAATTGCCCCCTTCGCCAGCGCCTCTCAAGTCATCCTCACCCCGGTCAGTACTTCCCTTTTTGGCTTCCTTCCCACCGTCCTGTCTCTCCCCACATGAGCGTGGGCATTCCCTTGCGGGCTCCCTCGCCTTCGACGCTCCGATCAGCAGATGTCCACATGATGAAAAAACTTCTCGCTTCCTTCTGTGTGTTTTTGCACTGCGCTCCGGCGGAGAGCGGATTAGAGGACGTCATCCAAAGGAGACGCACGACAGCACTGCCAGCCGGTGGCGGGTCTGAGCACGGGTTGTCAGCCGTCGCCGCCCCCCGGCAAGACCACACATGCCCAACCGCGCCAGGAGTACAAAGTGAAGAGGAGAAAGAGCAGGTCGGAGCCTTGTCGAGAAGACACCCAGGACAGCACGAGTCGAAGAGGAAGGACAGAGGTGGGGGGGACGCAGAAACACGGAACGGCAAAATCAAAGAGAGCGAATTCTGGTTCGAGACGCACTCAGCTCGCACACACAGGCACGTGGCAGCGGCACCTCCGCTCCTGTTGCACCTCCGAGAGGTCACGGAAAAGGAGATGACGGTGCAGCGCAGCCGTGTGCCACGACTTCCCCGTGCACCGCGTCCACTTGTGGTCATCCAAGGAAAACGGCTGGTAGGGCAAAGTGAAAAGAAGGCGGCTTCGAGGCACGTGCAATGGCGACGCGTGAAGTGGGGCAAGCGGACGCCACAACGAACAAATGAAACGGCCACTTCATACTTCGCGGGTGGAGAAACGAAGAAAAGAGAATCGAAGCGACGGAAAAGAAGGGAGCGTGAAATGGAGTAGAAGAGAAGGGGGGTTGGTGCCAGCGGCAGGGGGGGGGGTAGGAGAGGGGGAAGCGGACTACGTCTTCCCTCTCCTACTCCTTCGCGCCGCTAATGAAAGCAGCGGAACCCCTCCGCGGGTAAAGAAAAGAAGAAGAGTTTAGCTAGCCCACGGTGTTTCAGTTCTCGTTCTGCTCTCCCCACAGCACACGCACCACGATGGACACCTCGTTTGTGCCCTCTGCCCCTCTCGCCCCTTCTCCTGTCCAGAGTGCTCAGTGAAGGTGTCAGTGGAGAGAGAGAGAGAGAGGGGGGCCAGGAGGAGGCAAACGCACAGCGGCAGGGGAGACGGAGCTCCAGCCGCGGCGGGGAAGCAGAGAAAATGAAAATGAAAAACAAAATTAAAGAAAAACGAAGCGCGCAAGGAAGAATAGGAGAAGTGCACCCAAAGACAGGACAGTGAAGGAGGAAAAGGCCGCCCTTGACACGTGTGGGTGCCATCGCGTCGATACGGCTGCAGGTTCTGGTGGTGACTCCGGGCTGGAGACACGTGTCGATCTGGGGGTCGTGCTTACAGAGGCGCCTCTCCTCACAGAGAAGAAAATTGCCATCGGTGCCTACCATGAAGAGAGGACAGCGCCGTAGATGGCAGCGCTCGTGCCCCACACCACGGCAATAACACCAGCCAGCAGCAGTGCGTAGGTGCCAAGGAAGTGGCCCCAGCCAACGCGAGCAACCGAGAAGCCACCCGAGTACATCATGAACAGCGATGGGAAGATGAAGCCAACGAAGCCCCCGCAGAAGCCACCCAGCAGACCAAAGACAGTGGTGATGCGCGGGATAAAGAGGCCGGCGGCGAGGGCCCCCGCAGCTTGTAGGGCACACAAGAGAGCATTCTTCCACCAGGGCACGCGTGATACATCGGTGCCTATCATGTAGTAGACACAGTCGCGGCAGGGTATCAGATGCAGCGCGAAGCCTACGCAGATTTTGAGCATCATGCCAGCGTACGAAACGGCCATGAGATGGTCCTTGAGGGGGTTGTACATGGCCAAGATGGAGTCGTTCACCTCAGGACCAAAGTCAAGGTAGCCGAAGAGACCTGTCAGGAAGTAGAGCACGGCGCACAGCGACATTCCGAGGAGTGCTGACAGGAAGACGCGGTGAACGGAGAACTTGTACATCTCACGTGAGATCTCCGGCGCGTTCACCTGCGCTATGAAAGCAAACATGAGACTCGACAAGCCATTGATCGCCGTGTTGCCGGTTTGGAAAGAGACAAGGTCGTCCCTCATGCCGCGTTCCTGCAGGCTCTGGGCAGAATGAATGACACACGTGATGGTGAAGAAGACAACAAAGAGGATGGACACTGTCGACACAATGCGCAGCGAGTTGATCTCCTTCAGCACGCACATGGGGAGTATCACGGCGATCCACAGCATCGATGTAATGAGCCGATAGCCCGGCTCGGACTTGATGTAGTCCGAGGCAGCTGGCGAGTTCTTCAGGAAGCCGGTGAGAATACTCTTGAGGGCAATGATGTACGAGACATCACCACCAAAGCAAAGCACCCACATGACAAAGACCACAAAGTAGTCCCAGCCGCGGCCCATCAAGCGGCGTGCGATGATCTCCCAGTTGTACAGCGCGGTTTTGTGCGACACAATGGCGAGCAGCACAAAGGAGTACACCGCCATGGTCACCACGACCATCAAGTAGATCACAGCCATCCCTATTCCACTCATCTGAAAGGCCGCAGGGAGTCCGATGATGCCGCCACCAATCGTGGAGCTGGCGATGCTGAAGGCCGAGGAGAGGATGCCACCATACGGCATGATCACCTGCAGTATCCGCAACACGGGATTGGTGGTGTGGCGGCGGCGCCACACACGGTCCTCACGGTCGCGTCGCTCCGCCTCAAGGATCTGCTGCGCGATGTCTACGTTAGCCAATTGCCGCTTGTACCCTTCTGCTACTGGCTCACGCTCATCGCTGAGCGAGGAGGACTCAGCCTTCTTGGATTCCTCGGTTTTACAGTCCACGTCGCTAGCTCCCACCACAACCTCATCCGCCAGGTACTCCTGGTTGAGGTCATCGTTCAGCATGTTCAGCCCGTCCTCGCCGTACTCCGGCGGGTCTTCTGGCATGTTGTCCAGGACCGCCCGGCCCTGCCCGTGCTGAAGATGCAGCGCATCGTTAGCGCTGTGGTTTCCTCTGGTCGGCATATCTCACGTTGCGTTCGCTTGTCGAGGCACACAGAGGGAAGTGGGGAAAGTGTTGGTGCAGGTGGATGAGCCTGTGCGCTCCTTACAACTCTTTCACTGCCTCGGTTTTCGCTTCTTGGGCCTCTTACTTGATGAGCTCACATGCGCAGTACAGACAAGACTCGAGAGCAACTCGTAGACGATAGGGGAGGAAGGTGGTGACACACACGCAGGTCAAAGAAGGCGGTGTGCGTGTTGCGCGTATACGACCGGATGAGGAGGGAGGAGTTGGAGGAGGAGCCAGACGGAGGTGACAGAGAAATGTGCGACAGGGAGAGAGAGAAAGCAACGCTGAACAAGACAGCAGGTACTGGGAGAGCTAGAGGGAACAGCCCGACCTGAGAGGGAGAAGGAGTGCAGTCGTGAAGCAGAGGAGGTCCATCATAAGCACTCCCTTAATGAAGACGTTACCAGGCATAGGTCACTCGAAAGCCGCTCGG
>NC_009323.2:122483-135502 GCF_000002845.2 Leishmania braziliensis MHOM/BR/75/M2904
AACGACGCCAGCTGAGGATCCGCAGCAAATCAACGCAGAATAAGAGAGAACCAGCGAAACAACGCTGAACAAGGAAGGGACAGGCGAAAAGGGCCGTGTCACCGACTCGCTCCTCCGTGTCCTGTGCTCGTATCTATGGGTGACGTAGCCAGCGGGAGGCACAGCACAACACACACACACACACACACACACACACACACACCCAATTACTCACCTTGCACACTCTGCATAACCCCATCGCAGTAGCTTCGCTGATTCGAAGGCGCACAGTCTCAAAATAAAGCGCACGTACACACAGAGAGAGAGACACACACCAGAGGAACTAACGGGGTACTGCTCAGGGGGAAGCGAGCGGCATGACCGCAAGAAGAGGTGAAGAGAGGGGAAAGAAAGGCTGTGTGGTGGTGTGTGCCGAGTGGAAAATTGAAGAAGGAGCCGTATCTGAATCGAAAGCGGAGTGAGGCAAAATGCGGGTGTGGTGAATACCCCAGTAATAAGAGCTGAAGGGGAGAAAAAGCGAAGGAGGCGTGATGCCATCGTCAGTTGTGCTTAGACACTTGGCATCACCTCCTTTGCCTCACACCCGACCCACTCCACGTCGTAATCGAGGAAGGCATCAGGAAAAAGAACAAAGCAGCACTCCAGCTGGTCTTCCTAGCCGCCCTCCTCCTCCGTCCCAACCGCCCATTTTCTACGTATTGGCGGGCAACCACTCCTGCGTGTGGCGCTTCTGCACGGCCGCTCCCATCGAGCCCTCCCTCCCCCATCGCGCTGTCCGTCTGCAAGGCGGCAAGGGCAAAGGACAAACACTAACAACCGGAGGAGGGGGAGGAGAGATGATGGCATCCCCCCGGGCACGAGAGCACGTGAAGAAGGCACAACTGGAGGGGGGGGGGAGTGGAAGTGGCCACGAAGAAGGATGAGGGTGGCACACCTAGACGGCAACATCTGATAACGCATGTTCGCCGCCAGAGAGAGAAAGAGGTGCACGTTGTGTTACGCATGGGAAAATGTGGCAGCGGGTGCGTTGTAAAGAACCACTGTGTGTCCCTCTCCTCTACAACGTTCTCGAAGTACGCCGCAGAGACAGGAGAAGGGGAAAACAAAAGGGAAAAGAACGAAGAAAAAAGGGAAAGGAGGAGGGGGGAAACACAATGGGGGTGGGGTGGGGGTGTACAACAAAGGAAACACCAGGACGAAACAGAAAAAAAAACACACGTTACGGGCTAACTACAGTGAACAGAAACAACGGAGAAGAGGGAGAGGAGGAAGGGAGAAAGAGAAAGGGGGGAGAGAGAGGCCTCCGATATTTGCCTTGAAGAAGAGACTGCACGGGGTTTGCGGCACGCAGACGGGCCTCTGAGTCGCATCAAACAGAGAGAACAGGAAAAGAGGGGGCGTGGAGGGAGCCGGTGGGTGAAGAGGAGCAAACAAAGACTGTAATGGAGGGGTCGGTAGTCAGTGCATGGCGAGAGGGAAAACAGGGGGGAGGGGGGAGGAGGAGTAGGAGGAGGAGGAGGCGATGTATAAGCCTGCAAGTAAAGAGGGAGGGGGAGGGGAGTTAATGCCACCTGCTTAATGAAGGAAACAAAAAGTAGCTTTGAAGGGGTGGAAGAGAGGGAACGGAAAGCGGCGGCCTGTGCGGGGGGAGGGGGAGGGGGAGGGTGGACGGGGAGAGTTGTAGCGGTAGAGGAGGCATGGTTGCAGGCCTCTGAAAAGCGAAACGCGAGAAGACCAACAGCAAAAAGTATTGTTCACCCCCACATTACGATACAGGCCTCCAGTGATATCGACATAGATAACCCTGCAGACCCTCTCCTTATGAGGCATAGACACAACCGTCAGTCCCCCTATCTGCACAGGCATCCCCACACATTACATTAGGAACGCAAAGACGTGAAATTTAAAAAAAAAAATAAGTGCACAAACCACACAATAAAACTTAGTCAGAATAAGGATATGCAGAAGAGGCGCCTCAGCGGGGCAGGCGACATCGTCCTCATCGGTGGTTTACCAGAGGCTACGATGCCGGCGCAGCTCACGTTGACTTACTGATTTTTCCCCCTTTGGGGGGGGGGGGGGGGGGCTGCATTCCTAAGAAAAAAAAAAAAGAAAAGCGGCAGCATCTCCGCGCAGCGTGGCGCCATAAGAGACAGCAATACCTACAGAAAGGAAATAGCAAAAATACACACAGTAACGCCTCTCCGTTTCCCTTACAGTCAGAAGACACCTTCCTTGACTGATTTCGGAGGGGTATGGCGTCATTCCCCACACTCAAGGAGCACTCCGACACGTATCCGACTCGTGCTAAATCTCGCCATAGATGGAACTGGCCGTCCCCCACACGACGCCAATGACACCGACGATGAGCAGCAAGTACGTGGAGAGGTAGTGGTACCACCCAACAGACGACAGGGACCAGCTGCCAGCGTACATGACCATGAGCGCCGGGTAAATAAAGCCGATGAAGCCGCCAGAAAAGCCGCCGACAAGGCCAAAGACAACGTTGATGTTCGGGATGAACAGCCCAGCCACCAGTGAGAGCAGTGCCATGAAGCCGCACACACACGCGTTCTTCCACCACGCGATGGTGTGCACATCCACGCGGACGCAGTGGTAGATGGCATCGCGCACCGGGATCATGTGCAGGCCGAACCCGACACAGAGCTTGAACAGGATGCCAACATAGCCGACGCCCATCATCTTATCCGCGATGGGGTTGTAATACTTCAGTGCGGAGCCCGTCATCGCAGCGCCGAAGTCGAGGTATCCAAAGAGCCCAGCGAAGAGGTACAGCACAAACACGATACCAACGGAGATGCTCGCGCCCAGCGTGAGGCGCAGCGGCGTGGGGTTCTTCATCTCCTCGTAGGACTCGTACGCATTCAGCTGCGAAAGAAAGGCAAACATGAACGTGGCCAGTCCAGCAATGGCGGTGTTGCCCGTGTTGAAGAGCCGAATCTCCGGACGTGGATCGGCACGCAGCCCGTTTTGCGCGCTGTGCACCACCATCGAGATCACAAAGTACACGATGAACACAATCGCGATGCAGGAGAAGTAGCGCAGCGAGTTGATCTCCTTTGGCAGGCACAGCGGCAGCATGGCCACAAGCCACACGATGAAGGTGAGCAGGCGCTGGCCCCAGATGCCTAACAGGAACGCCGGCGTGCTGTCAGCGTTTTCGAGGAAGGCAGTCAGCACATCCTTCACTGAGATGACGTACGACACCTCCCCACCAAAGCTCAGAAACCACATGCAGAAGGCGAGGAAGTAGTCGGCGCCGGGGCCGAGCAGCGTGCGCACAATCTGCTCGTAGTTGCGCAGACCAGTCCTGGTACCAGCCTGGCCCAGCAGGTAGTAGGAGTAGATGGTGAGGTAGGCGATAACAACCATATAGAAAATCGCCATAACAAGGCCAGAGGAGTTGAAGGCGTACGGGAGCGCAATAATGCCAGCGCCGATGGATGAGCTGGCGAGGTTGAGGCCCGTGGAAAACAGACCACCGTAGGGCACAATGTAGTTGAGGTACTTCTGAAGCGTGTTTGCAGGTATGCGGCGGCGGGTCACGCGGTCGGCGCGTACCCTGTCCTGCATCTCGATCTGGTTCTTCGGGTCGTATCGCGAGAAGTCGTATGGGTCCTGCGCCTCAGTAGAGGAAGTGTCCACCATCCCCTTCACATCCTCCCCGACGTACCTCGGAAGCTCTTCCACATCGAACGGGGAGCGCGGATCCTGCAAATCCCTCTGGGGTTGCCTCCCCGAGGGCTGCAAAGGATGCCCAAAGCGGGGGCTTGCTTCGTTGCTGGCCATGGTGGTGCGTGAGTGCAGCGCCGGGTGGTGAATTGGGTTAGCCTTGTGGGCGGAACAAGAGCCTGCTGAATTATAGGCTCCGATATTAGCGGCACTATATAGCAATAAGGGAGTTAGTGATTGATTTGTTTTGAGAACGATTGGCGCGAGAGTGATGGAGCCTGAGTGCTTAAGTGCATGTCTGTCGATTTTGTGTGTGATTCGGTCGCAATAACGGTACGGCCAATGGAAAGGTAGAGGCACCGAGAAAGAAATGCGGATAGACAAGGTGTGGAAGAGGCACAGCCGTGAAACGCCCATTCCAAGAGCGGTCTTGGATGGCAGGTGCGGTCTCATGGCACCATCGCTGTCACACGCGCTTGCGTCCTGCAATCTTGAGAGTCACGACCCCATCGCCCTCGTCTGAAACGGTATACGATGTGCACTGCATTCTCATTTCTTTCGCCAGTCCAGTATGCTAACGCACAGAGAGAGCGGTGTGGTAAGAAACTTCTCTGGCACAAGCGAAAGGGCGACAGAATTTACCAGCCGTCTATTCATTGCTGTTCGCATCTGTGCTTTGCATGGGTGCCTGCGCACGTCGGAGTATCGTTTGGTACACGCATCCCAAGAGTCTCTACAGGCAGCAGAGGAAACCTCCATTTTCTTTCAATGTACCCACGCCCTGCCTCAAACTCCGCCCACCTGTCTCACAGCCGCCCCCACTACGCCGGTTGCCACGCGGTGCATCCCTCGGCACGGCCCAGGCTCCGCACACCAGTAGGCACTCAGGGCCGGGTGAGGTGCGTTTCAGTCACGCTGACCCGCTGCCCATCATACGGGTGGGGCAAACGTGCTAATGGCCGCGGGTCTCGCCGACGCAACACCACCCACGACCTGGCCGTCGACATCAGCAGCGATGCAGCGTCCTGGCCTCTCCCGCGTCGTGGGTGCTGGTCCTTCCACCACCAGAGGGGGGAGGCATGGCATTGGCAGGAGTGAGGGGGAGGGGGGCTGCTTGGCTTCCCAGAGTGTGGAGGTGGTGAGCTGTGGATGTCACGGGTTGAGGTGTTCTCCCCTCGCCATGAGGGAACGAGAGGGTGAGAAAAGCGAAAAAGGGGGCCGCCCTCCCAAAGGAGAAGCTCCCATGAGTGAAGAGCTACTCGGAGTCGGTCACCATGTGTGCTTCAGACGGCGGGTGGACAGAGGATGGTAACCGGTGGGGGAGGAGGAATGGTCACAGCCAACGCACGAGCGAGACAATTTCCAAAGAAGTAAGTGAGAAAGGAAATGATGCCATCCACCTGCACCGATGGCTGTTGATGTGGAGAGGAGGGAGTGGTGTGATGAGTTTCCTGTTGCGTTTCGCTCGTGCAGCTGAATCCACGCGTCGGTATCCTCCCACTCACCTCCCCCCACACACACATACACTTGCTGTGATACGTTGGTATTCGAGGATGGTTAGGGCTGCTTACAGATCGCATGTACAGATGGCTATCATAGCACTGCTGGTTTTCGCAATGGTAAAACTGAGACGCCGTTGCGGTCATACGTATAGTAGGAGGGTTGGAAGACCTCTGCTCGTTGATCTCACTAGACAATAATACAAGAAAAAAAAAGCTGCCAAGAGACTGCGCTGGGCGTGCAAGCATGATTGTCATGTCACACTTTGGTTCTACAGTGCTCTATCCCAGTTCATAGACGAGGCAATGAAGAATGAGACTGGCAGCACCCTGTGGCTGAGCAGCAAGACACAGGGAGAGAGACACCTCACCGGTCGTTGTGTATCAATGCGTAAAGGATGACGCCTTGATACGTATGAGGTCTCTGTGAAATGAGGACCGAGGCAGTGAAAACGACTGGCGGTGTCGACAAGAACGTCCAGTGGAGTGTCTACTGTAGGCGTCTGCATAGCGTACAAATTAAAAGCGGTAAGGGAAGAAACACACATGATGCACAAATAGGGAGTGTGTGTGTGTGTGTGTGAGCAACGACAGCTCAGGGACACTGCGACGTAGAGCGGTGGAGAGGAGCATACCTTGATGGAGAGAGCTTGGCAGATACTCTCCAGAGTGTGAGGTCAACACGACCAAGACTTTGACAGGTAGCCATTTTCATCCAGGTCGCACCCCGTTATGTTCTTTCCGTTGCGTCTGCACATTACCGAGCATGGGATTCGCAGGAGCAGCGTGTGCTCGGTGTCACGCTGTTCGTAGCGCCGTCAACCAACCAGGTGCCCTTCTTTTCCTCTTTAGCGCCACATCAAACCGAGCACGCCTTCTGTTTCCCTCCTCTCGTGTCTCTGTCGTTCACTGACGACGTTCTTCCTGTGCAGCTGTGCAGCTAGAGTCTTCCCTTCATGGGTCTGCCTTCCCGGTGTGCATGTGTATGCGTGTGTGTGTGTGTGTGTTATCGTGTTAAACAAACAAAATCCAACAAGTCACGACACCTTCACATGAAGAGGTCGACGGGAAAAAAAGGAGGAGAAAATAGGGAGAGAAGGAGGACATACGTGCAACTAAGCAAACCCCAGAGGAGCAAGTGAGAGGAGCGCATAAGGAGCCATTCTCCGACAAGCGGGTGAGCTACAAATGCTGATCACCACAGCAGCAAGTGCCACCTCCCCCAAAGACTAGAGAGTAGAGACTCGGAGCTCAAATCGCCACGTAGTGACAAAGAGCGCGGAGAAAGAACGAAGGAGTCGCGGGGCTGCTCCCATTCGCAAACATGCGTGACACGCGAAGATGGGCAACACACACACACACACACACACACACACACACACGCTCACACATGCAGAGAAGCGACGAGAGGGTGAGTTGAGGAAAGAGTAAGGAAAGAGAAAGAAAACTAAAGAAGCGTAGCACCCCCCCCCACTCCCGCAAAAAACTAACTGTACACAGACTCAAGCAGGGAGGAAAGAGGAAAACTACGGCACACTGAAACCCGCAGCAACACCACAATCCAGCACGAAAAAAAAAGGGAAGACACACACACACGGACATAAATGGGCGAGGCAAGGGGGGAACAAACCAGAGAGAGAGAGAGGGATGCAGAAGCATACACATGGAAACCAGAGTACACTCAACGACATCGGCATTATGATACGGTATCACAGAGAGAAGACGAGAAACACAACGGCTGCAGGCGTTTCATTTTTCTGCTTCTTTTCTCTTAAACGGAGAAACAAAGGGAAAACACGGCAAACTTGCGTGCAGCAGTGCTGAGGGTGTCGAAGCGGGAATAAAAACAAGATGGCGAGATAGAAGAAAGGGACCCTTGGGGAAGTCAGTGGTGGATATGAAAACGTCAAAGAATATGAAGATCAAAGGGAGAGAGGGTAAAGATGAGAGGAGCTCAAGTAACACAAAGAAAGACACGCAATCGCTGGAAGGGAGACGAGAGAGACGCACACACACACACACACAGAGAGACACGCTGGGAGAGTATTGAGGCGTGAGAGAGAATCAGAGAGCGGAATACACGAATGAAAAAGAAAGATAAGCGTTATACACCGCGCACATGGCCTTGTGCCAGAAATAGTGCATGCATGGACGTAACAGCAGACACATACACACTCTGTCAGAAACATAGACGCGCTCCTTTCACAAAGAGCGACAGGTCGGTGCAACGGCAGAAAAAAAAACAAAGAGTACAACGTGTTGTCGTTGCTGCGCCTTTCGATGTCTCAATCGCGAGTTTATGTAAGTGCGCCAGTGTCTACAAGAGTGGTGGGAGAGGAGAAGGGAAGGGGACCATCGTGTCTATTCTGTTGTGGGCATGAAGAGGTAGCCATAGGGAATCGAGGGGACTCTTGAAAGGCCAACTTGCTGTTTCCTCTGCCCTTTACCGTGCTTCTCTTTTACCGCGAGCACATCTCACGTGAAGGCGACGCTTTACTTCTTGCCGTTTGCGCGCTCCACTGTTTTGCCTAGTCAAGGAAGCTCACGCTCGTGGTGCGGCGCAGCCGTGGCCCCGGGGAGGTCTTGTTGTCCGCATTGGACGACTCAAACGACCGCCAGTTCCGGGACGGTTTCCGCATCAGTGCCGGGGTACCGGAAGAAGGTTCGGCTAGAGCAGTTGGCCCAGTCGTAACACTCGACAACACAGGTCCCGGGAGAAGCATCGTATCCTGCTTTGCACTAGAGTCGAAGTCCTCTTTCGTGGCGGAGTACGTGCTTCTGGTGTTAGAGCGGGGGTCGTGGAGCTTTGGGTAGACCTCCATTTCTTCGTAATCGTTTCGGAGAATGGACCGGCGCCCCCTACCGTCTTTATTGGGTGTGACGGCGTGGAAAGAGCGCACGGTCCCGCAGCTGCTGCTAGAAGAGATGGACGAGTTCAACGAGAGGTTGGAAGGCCTTGACACGCGTGTGTTTGCCCTCTGCGACGCCGCCAGGTCAACCGACGCGCCAGAGGCCACTGACATCACCACAGCAGACTCCTTGGGGGCATAGCAGCACCAGCCCTTTTCCCGAGCTTTGCACAGGATGAGGACAAAAGTGAGCCCAGCCACCAGCACGATAAAGATGGAGATACCGACCCACATGGTTACGTTCTGGTTGCTTTCCTCCTCCTCGGCAGGTCCGTTGGTGGTGCTCGTGTTGGATGGCTGCGTGGTGGTGGTGGTAGGGTTCATGGTGGTGGTGGTGGTAGTAGTAGCCGGGGGCTCTGCTGTCGTGGTGGTGGTGGTGCTCGTCGTCGTAGTTGTAGTGACCAGCTCGAGAAGGCACATCGCAAAGTAGCTGTTCGTGGGAACTTCTCCGTATGAAAATGAGGTGTCGCTGCTGTCCACCCAACCCGCCCTTGAATACGTTTGGGGAAGCGTCAGCATCGCGTAGCGCTGGTATTTCTTCCCAGGAAATGTTTGGATGCCGTCCTTGTGCGTCCAGTGGTTATCCGAGGCTGTGCTGATCATGCCTGCGCCACTCAAACCGCCGTTGCCTCCCGAGGCCGGGTAGGAGTTGCCCTTGTAAAAGGGATAGGCATTCTCAATGCCGTGGTACCGCCCCTGGTCCCAATACCAAATGCAGTCCAACGTTGCCTTGGACGTTGTGCAGGCCGTGGACGAAAGAAGCGTGGAGCCGCCCAGGTAGCCGCAGTAGCTCGTGACACCCACCTCCTCCATCTTGTTGAGCAGTTCCAGGTGAATGGCGTCCGATACATCTGGCACTAGCACGCCCCCCATCGTCGCGCACACCTGCACCTGAGAGCTGCGCAGGGAGCTATCAAACGTGTTTACCACAAGAATCTGCACAGCGGTGGCGTCGTACACAGGGGCGGCGGCATCGGTGAGCATCACACAACACAGCAGCGCCATAGCACACACGCAGAGTAGCCGTCGCTGCACCGACCTACTGTAGGGTTCTCGAGAGGAGATGAACATGGGGCGTAGGAGACTGCACTCACGCCGTGAATGCGCCGTAAGATCTGTAAATCCAGGAAGGACCCTGTTGAGGAATCAAGCAAGACACTGCGAGAAATGTCTACTGCCGGACTGCCGAATGTGTGTGCGGTGGTGTCCATCTACACACCACACGTGCAGGAGAACACAGAGGGAGTTGCAGGTGTTCGTGAAAGGGGGAGAGGAGGGGAGGGGGAAGGCACGGAGGTGCAGAAAGAGGTCGGCCTCTTTGAAACAGAGAATGAGCGAGAAAAAACACTGCGAGGCTGCTCCGAGCCCCCACATCCCCAGCGGCTAAGACCACCGCGGCAAAAAGAAAACCAAACAGCGCCCAATCGCTCAAGGACAGAGTATGCTGTAGGCCGCACCCACCACAACAGCTGAAGAGAAGAACGAAACAAAAAAAGAAAAAAGCGAGGGGAGAGGCAGCAAAGTAGTTGTATCGATCAAACAGTCGTCGGGGTACTGACGTATGTTCGAGGATGGCCACGGTGCTGGTACAGGCAGGGCGACTGACTGAGTAGAGGCCAGAGGAGAAGTGACTGAGTCTCTTCACGTGAGAAAGAAAGAGACGGGGTGGGGAGCGGTCACACAAAAGCCCACAGTCAACGTCGATGCAACGATAAGATGGTCTCCACAGGCATCCATAAAACCAAAAAAGGGAAGGAGACGAATGAGAGGAAGAGAGGCGCGAAGAGAATCACACAGACGAGAGGGTGAGTGCGAGGGCGAGAACAGCGACACCCGCGGAAAGACACACAACAACCCCTAGGAAGGAAAGAGAGAGAGAAATAGAGTGAAGGCAGTTTGATGATGAAAATAGAGACAACTCAGGTTAAAGGCAAATGACGCTTCGTTTCTTCTCTTCCGGGAGCTCAACGAACCGGATGAGCAGGAAGAAGAGCCGTCAAAGCAGCAAGAAGGTGCAAGAGAGAGAGAGAGAGGGGGCACTTGACAGTCAAGCACAATCGTAGTGGAATCGCACAAGACATGCGCTGGAAGAGAGGACGTGCGGATTGCGCGGCAGCTTCTGTGCCAAGGCCACGGTAGGGAGAGAAGAAGATACACAGAAAAAAGGGTAGGAAGGGAGTCCGCGAGTCGCATTCCTTGTGAAATGCCGGTTTTAATGGCACCAACCAGAACAAAAAACAAAGCCACAAAGGGGGGCAAGCGAAAACAAAAATGGCAGCAACACGCAAAGAGAGGGAAAGAGGCGAGTATCGGCGTTCGAGAATGCTTTGTGGCGGAAAAACGAGGTGCGTCTGTGTGTGCACACTTTGCACCACACACGAGAGAAAGACGAAGGAGAAAAAAGGTGAAGGAGGCGAGATGGCGGAAGAAGAAAAAGTGCGTCCAGCCAGTCGCTCTCGTCCGTAACGTGTTTCTTCTTCTTTTCTGCTTGGTTGTGTCGTATGTGTACCTGGGGCTTTCTTTTGGTCTGTGCTGCTTTGGATATGCCTCGCCTTCCGCTGCTTGATTACCTCCTCCGCCCCCTTCGTGCCTTCACACTCTCCCTCTTTGTCTAAGGAAATGGACACTTCGGTGGGCGTCGTATTTCCTCCGGATTGAAGAAGGTATTTTTCCCTGTTCTCTCCCTCAGCTGTCGGTCTATCGGTGTCCACGACGTGGAGGCGTTGACGTACGGTATTATCTATAAAAGCGACAGACAGACAGACTGAAGAGAGAAACAACAGAAAAATAGTGTTCTCCTGCGCTTCGCAGAACCTCTTCCTCTTCCGGCCCTCAATTTACCAACGATAGAGGGGGACTAACTTGGTGTAAGCCGGTAGGTACAGACGAGGAAGACGGCGTGTCCTTCCTCACCAGGTGTGGAACTCCACAACGCTTCTTGTATAGGGGTCCCTCCTTGAATAGGGGCAGTGCAAAGCATATAGTACGCTGAGGACAGCAGTGATCCGCTCACGTGGACACACGAACACGCACGTGCGCAGCCATACACTAAGCGTGCCTCAACAAATCAGTGCTTTGCACGAGTAACAGAGTGCTGGAAAGGGAAAGATGCGTGAAAGGCAACAAAACGGTGGTTGCAGTCAGGTGGGCGTGGTAGTGGCGAGCTAGGGGAACAGTAAGACAATAGAGGAGAGCGTCACGTCAAGAGTATGGTAGGGCGGACAGGGAAAAGAGAGGGCAGGTCAAGGACGCCCGAGACCGAAGCACGAGAAAGAACAGGGAAGCACAGTAGTCGATCAAAGAGCCGTCCGCACCCAGGTGGAGTGAAGGAGGCGGAGGACGGAGACGAGAGATGAGTTGCCAAAAAAGGGGGTAGCGAAATACACAGCCAGAAGTATGCACGCACGGATTGAAAAGAAAGTAAGAAAGCACAGCGCCCAACACGATCCCTGGAGAATATGTACAGGGGGATGAAGTGGTGCTGAGGAGGAGGAGGAGAAGCGCCCAGTCCCCAGCTTCACAGCAAAAAAAAAAAGCGCCAAAGAAGAACCAAAAAAAATTAAACAAACGAAAACTAAAGGCGGTATAACGAAAAGAGAACGGCAGGAGAAACGCTTCTAACGTGCAGGCACACACACAGAGAAAGCGAGAAGAATAAGAAAAAAAGGGTGGGGGCAGAATACTCATCTACACACCGGAAAGCATATGCCACTCGCAAACAAGTAGGCTTGCGCAGGCACAAGCAAGTAGAGTCCCACGTGTGAGACAGAGAAAAGAAGTTGACGAGGGGGGGAGGAAGATGCGAGGAGGCACCACAGGACGCAAGAAGAGGCGGGGAATCCATACACACACACACAAGGAACTCAGAGATTAACGAAAAATGGGAAAGATAGTCCAAACTAGGGGGAGGGTATATTGAAGGGTAGGAGTGAGCAAAGAGGAGAGAGAGGCAAGTGATACTGCTACACAGTCCGAGGAAAGAAAGAAATGTAACCCATAAGCAAAACCAACAGTACACAGAGAGGGGAGGGAGCAGCAGCAGCAGTAGCAAAACACAAACAACAACGAAGGGGCTGCGCGTCTCCTCGTTTATGTAAAACCTCCTTGAAGTTGACGAGCTGTGCGATGAGTCGTGGGCGCTTATGCTCCTCTTTTCCGCTGTTGTCAATTGTATATCGCGGGTTCAGGTCTTTTTTCCTTTTCGTATGCCTGTGGTCTCACAAGGATTGCATATATATATATATATATATATATATATATGGATGCCGAGGACCAGAGATGTGAAAGAAAACAACGCCAGAGGGAGTGAGTGTGAGGAGAGACGAGGCGGCGTTTGGAGCACAATAATAAAAAAAGGAGAGCACAGACATGACACAGATGGAAAGAGAGAGAGCAGAAAGGTGGAGCAGCGTCACCTTGAGGTACACGGTGAAACGGTGCATGTTGTCAGCATATGCTTGATTGCATCCACCGGATCGGGGGGCGCCCGTGCACGCCAGCTTGGATACACTCCAGTATGAACCACTTCAAAGGTAAAGTTGTCCCTTGCCTTGGGGTTGTTCGAGCCAATGGGCTCCCACCGACATTTCCGCTTCTGGCCACATATGCAGCCTCCTAGCCTCACTACGCAGAACATGAACGGCCCCTCAACCACGACGAGCAGCGCCAGCGCTTTGTCATCGGTTTTTCTCCCATCCCGTGGGTGCGCTGCGCTTCAAGCGTACTGCTCATGTGGTTTATGAGAGTATCTTAGCCTCTTTTCATTTCTGCGTCTGTTCTTTTCGCTTGTTCTCCCCTTTGCAGATTTAATGAGAAACGGGTGCATCGCATGGCAAACAGGCATTGGTGATCAGCGCTTGCACGCTTTGGGCTCCTTCTTGATGTTTTTCAGTATGCACTTGCCCACTCATCCAACTTA
>NC_009323.2:135602-169408 GCF_000002845.2 Leishmania braziliensis MHOM/BR/75/M2904
CCACACATGCCAGCAACGGCGCTCATCGTCAGAAAGGGAAGCGAAAAAAGCAAAGGAGGTGACACCGCTCTGCACGACCAGAGCAAGGGGGAGGTACTGCGATCACCATGCCGCACCACGAGCCTAAACGTGCGCCTGAGAAGCACCAAGGCTGCAGAGACGGGAGAGACGCGAAGCGGTCGTGAAGAGACAGGTACGAGAGAAAGAGAAGAAGAGACCACCTAATGACCAGTCCTGAACCCACACACATAAATACACACGTACATGAACGACGCCAACTGAAGAGCCGAAGCAAATCAACGCAGAATAAGAGAGAACCAGCGAAACAACGCTGAACAAGGAAGGGACAGGCGAAAAGGGCCGTGTCACCGACTCGCTCCTCCGTGTCCTGTGCTCGTATCTATGGGTGACGTAGCCAGCGGGAGGCACAGCACACACCCAAACACACACACCCAATTACTCACCTTGCACACTCTGCATAACCCCATCGCAGTAGCTTCGCTGATTCGAAGGCGCACAGTCTCAAAATAAAGCGCACGTACACACAGAGAGAGAGACACACGCCAGAGGAACTAACGGGGTACTGCTCAGGGGGAAGCGAGCGGCATGACCGCAAGAAGAGGTGAAGAGAGGGGAAAGAAAGGCTGTGTGGTGGTGTGTGCCTATTGGAAAATTGAAGAAAGCGCCGCATCTGAATCGAAAGCGGAGTGATGCAAAACGCGGGTGCGGAGAATACCCCAGTAATAAGAGCTGAGGGGGAGAAAAAGCGAAGGAGGCGTGATGCCATCGTCAGTTGTGCTTAGACACTTGGCATCACCCTCCTTCATTGGCTCGTATCCGACCCACACCACATCGTAATCGAGGAAGGCATCAGGAAAAAGAACAAAGCAGCACTCCAGCTGGTCTTCCTAGCCGCCCTCCTCCTCCGTCCCAACCGCCCATTTTTCGACGTTTCGCCGTGCAACCACTCCTGCGTGTGGCGCTGCTGCACAACCGCTGCCATCGAGCCCTCCCTCGCCCATCGCGCTGTCCGTCCGCAAGGCGGCAAGGGCAAAGGACAAACACTAAAAACCGGAGGAGGGGGAGGAGAGATGATGGCATCCCCCCGGGCACGAGAGCACGTGAAGAAGGCACAACTGGAGGGGGGGGGGAGTGGAAGTGGCCACGAAGAAGGATGAGGGTGGCACCCCTGGACGGCAACACCTGATAACGCATGTCCGCCGCCAGAGAGAGAAAGAGATGCACGTTGTGTTACGCATGGAAAAATGTGGCAGCGTGCACGTTGTAAAGAACGGCTGTGCGTATCCCCCCTCCTCCCTCCCTCCCTCCCTCCCTCTCCAATTTGCTCGAAGTACGCCGCAGAGACAGGAGAAGGGGAAAACAGAAAAGAAAGAGGGGATGGTACACAGTGGAGGGGTGGGTGGACCACAGCCCCGACAGAAGCCACACAAGCACACCGCCGCACAGCTTCCAAATAAGCACGCTGAAGAAGTTGTGACGCAGAGGAGAGAAGCATCCAGCCAACGTGTGCGGCGCATAACAGAAAGAGAAAGTCAGTCCATTTTTGCCGCCTATGCAGAGCCATAAAGTTGCATGGAAAAGGGGGGGTAGGGAAGAATGAGAACCTCGGAGCTGCGAAAGCGCTAGTGACGGCAGGAGATGGGCGGAAGTAGAAGGGAGAGGTGGCGGAGGTTATGAACGGATCAGCAAGACCAAAAAGGCAAAAAAAAAACGAGTTCGCATTGAAGGAAACGGAGAAGTGACGCTTTACAGCGAAGTAATTCGGGGGAGCCCTAAAAGAGGGGAAGACAGAGGGGTGAGGCAGTGGCGGCCAGTGCGGGAGTACGGGGAGGGTACAGCGGTAGAAAAGCGCGGTGGCGGGTCTCTGAGAAGGGAAGCGCGAGAAGACCAAATAAATTAGAACTTTTCACCTCCGTATTACAATAAACGCATGAAGCGAGATTGATTGAGCTCCCCATCCCATCGACAGGCACAGACAAGCACACAAACGCTCCCACCTCCCTGCAAAAGCATCACCACACCTCATCCTCTGAAAGAGTAGACGCGAACTCGAAACGATTTGCGCACACACCACGTCATGAGAATGCATGAGAGACGAGAACGACAATATGAGCGCCTATACGCGAAGACGACGTTGCTCTCACATGCGGCGTGGCGCACGCTAGACTACAGGAACATCTCACATTGACAGAGTGGCACCGCTACCTGTTGAAGAGCAAACAAAAACTAAAACGCAGCAGCACCTGCACGAAACTGGGCTCCATAAGAAACGGCACAGCCACAGAAAGACAAAAAAAAAAAAAAACAATAAACACAACAACACCGCTGTGTTTCCCATATCATCATAAAAAAGCCTCCGCTGGACGGTTTCCGCAGGCGTCGGATTCGTACAGCCAACAAAAGTAGCGCCATGACACGTATCCTACTCGTGCTAAATCTCGCCATAGATGGAGCTGGCCGTCCCCCACACGACGCCAATGACACCGACGATGAGCAGCAAGTACGTGGAGAGGTAGTGGTACCACCCAACAGACGACAGCGACCAGCTGCCAGCGTACATGACCATGAGCGCCGGGTAAATAAAGCCGATGAAGCCGCCAGAAAAGCCGCCAACAAGGCCAAAGGCCACTTTAACATTCGGAAGAAATAGCCCAGCCACCAGTGAGAGCAGTGCCATGAGGCCGCACACACACGCGTTCTTCCACCACTCAAGCGTGTGCACATCCACGCGGATGCAGTGGTAGATGGCATCGCGCACCGGGATCATGTGCAGGCCGTATCCGACGCACAGCTTGAACAGGATACCCGCATAGCCGACGCCCATCATCTTATCCTCGATGGGGTTGTAATGCCTCAGCGCGGAGCCCGTCATCGCAGCGCCGAAGTCGAGGTAGCCAAAGAGCCCAGCGAAGAGGTACAGCACAAACACCATACCAACCGCGATGCTAGCACCCAGCGTGAGGCGCAGCGGCGTGGGGTTCTTCATCTCCTCGTAGGACTCGTACGCATTCAGCTGCGAGACGAACGCAAACATGAACGTGGCCAGGCCAGCAATGGCGGTGTTGCCCGTGTTAAAGAGCCGAATCTCCGGACGCGGATCTGCACGCAGTCCATTTTGCACGCTGTGCACCACCATCGCGATCACAAAGTACACGATGAACACAATCGCGATGCAGGAGAAGTAGCGCAGCGAGTTGATCTCCTTTGGCAGGCACAGCGGCAGCATGGCCACAAGCCATACGATGAAGGTGAGCAGGCGCTGGCCCCAGATGCCCAACAGGAACGCCGGCGTGCTGTCAGCGTTTTCGAGGAAGGCAGTCAGCACATCCTTCGCTGAGATGACGTACGAGACCTCTCCACCAAAGCTCAGAAACCACATGCAGAAGGCGAGGAAGTAGTCGGCGCCGGGGCCGAGCAGCGTGCGCACAATCTGCTCGTAGTTGCGCAGACCAGTCCTGGTACCGGCCTGGCCCAGCAGGTAGTAGGAGTAGATGGTGAGGTACGCAACAACAATCATATAGAAAATCGCCATAACAAGACCAGAGGAGTTGAAGGCGTACGGGAGCGCGATAATGCCGGCACCGATGGAGGAGCTCGCCAGGTTGAGGCCCGTGGAAAGCAGACCGCCGTAGGGCACAACGTAGTTGAGGTACTTCTGAAGCTTGTTCGCAGGCATGCGACGGCGGGCAACGCGGTCGGCGCGTACCCTGTCCTGCATCTCGATCCGGTTCTTCGGGTCATGCCGCGAGAAGTCGTATGGGTCCGGCACCTCAGTGGAGGAAATGTCCTCCATCCCCTTCACATCCTCCCCGACGTATCCCTGAGTTACCTCCACATCGAACTCGGAGGACAGGTGTAGTTGCTCATTATGTTGCTGGGTCTCCGCGAGCTGGGAACCATGGTTTTGCGGGCGAGGTAAACCTGCGTGGCTCATCGTGTTATTGGCGTGTAGGCGTGCGGCGGCGGTGGCGCTGCATGAAAAGCCGCAGGACGTGAACAGCAGAGCTTTTTTAGATTTGAAAGAGCTCAACGAGGCTGGCTGACCGTCTTTTCCTTAGTCTCTTTCTCTCATAGGGTGGTGTTCTCCAGGCTGTTCAAGTCCGCAGGAAGCCCAGAGGCTGGAAGTCGGATGGGCGTTGGTGCACGTGCGTTTACGCTTCTGCCTTCGCGCAGGCAGAGGAGAGGAAGAGAGGGTGTCGGAATAATGGGGTGATGAGGGAGGGTGAAAAGGGCTGTTAAAGTGGAGGTTAGTGAAGTAAGTGGTTGGGTGAGCGGCGGCGCAACAAAGTGATGAAAGTTGCGGCCATGTGGGGTGGCCGTTGACGGAGTGGGAGTGGGGATGCGTGTATGGTGTGCAGAGGGGAGAGGGTCAACGAGAGGTGGCACAGCAGCGAGAGGAGATAGAGGCGGGAAGAGGGAGGAGGGGGCACGGAGAAAAACAGGTGCCAGATGCATCCATAAAACCCGTGAAGGGAAGCCGTGATGGTGACCACCGGTCTTACACGTCTTGAGGAGGGCCATCGCTAACAAAAATTGTTTTGTGCGAAGCGATTCTGCATGACTGAGCGGCGTGATGCAGCAGTCACTTGAGAATATCCACCGGTGTTTACGCCCAGGACACTCCGTCTCACCAGGGGTATATGGAAGACTTCTGGTCCGCAACAGAAGCCTGCAAGGAAATCCGCACAAGGCTCGCTACGGTTGCCCAGAACTATAAAATAGGGTCACTTGGACCCCCTCGCAAGCGTCAGAGACTTTCAAGAAGCGCCACAAGCATTGCACATCCGGCAAAACAACCTCACCGCCATGCAAGCAAAGGCGCATACGTTTATGCCCGTCGTACTGCATCGATAAGAAGCCGCAGGGCTCCACAGACGAAAAGAAAAAAAAAAACAAGAACACGAAAAGAGAGATTAGGAGGAAGCCCCCACACATGCTTGAATCGCCCCGCCTCCCCCGCTGACGGATGTACTCGCGTGCTTCCTCGAATATGCGCACAAGCATGTTGCGTGGGAGTATGTGACTGATAAAGCGTGTAAAGCTTTTAGGACTGACTACGATATGGAACCCTTAGGAATAAAGAAAACAACAACCTTGAGTTGGAGATCGACACATCAGTGGCTGCATCATCCTTTGCGTCCGCTCACCTAGACTCCACACTTGACCTCCGTGCACTCAATGTTCACCTGCGTGCACGCATCACGGCTGCTGTGACCTTCATGTATGATGAATCTGTGGATACGTCAGCTCAGCAACGGTCTCACACACGACTGCACATGGGTAAGTGCGCCTGCGCACATGTCCGCCGATGTTCACTTCGTGCCTATGAGTGTGTGCATACGCATTGCGGTGTCTGGGCTGATAAGCACACAAACTACTCCCTCTCCCTCTCCACCCCTGTAGTCTTTCATGGGATGCCAATGAGTGGGTGAAAGTGCAGAGGGAGAGAGCGTGTGTGTGTGTAACGAGGTGAGTGCACAAGCGACGCATACTGCGAGAAAATGGGTGAAAGGGGGAGGCGAGTGGGCACAAAACGCGCCTACCTATCGGCAGGCAGCACACGCCTTGGGCCCACTGAAATGAGCAGACGAGGGAGTGTCACGACGATCGAAGTCACCGACAACAAAAAAGAAAACGTGGAAAAGAAAACAGCGGGGCTGCAGTGGGCAAAAGTGAGGCCTACAGAGAAAAAAAGGGGCGGAAACCTGCGGAAGTGCGGCACACGCAGAAGCAAAGCACAGTCACGCGCCAGAGAGAGGGAGAGAGCCGGCTGAGAAGAGAGGGCATGCGCCAGGTAAACAATACGGCGAATGTGCCAAGGAGAGAGTGAATGAATGACGTGGGGAGGAGGGGGGGCTTGAGGGGAGAGGTGAAGGCGGCAAAAGAGAGGGTACAACAGGATTTCAGCTCCATAGGAGTCAGGGGAGAGGGGGGAAAATAAGAGGTTGATCGATTAGAGGGGAGTGCCATCGAGTCTGAGAGGCACGTGCGCGTGGGGTCGGCAAAGACACGCCCAAAAGACGCGAGAGAGAAGGAGAGAAGGGTGATGAAACCCAGCGAAAGGAGTTCGAGTGAACACACAGAAAGAGGAGGGAGAGGGGAGGAGAAGAGGGGAGGGGTGCACCGACAGATTAACAGGGGAGAAGCTCCGCAGAGAACAGGACAGAGGCCCACAACACCGCTGGGAGGGGAGGGGACGCTTCCGTGCTCTGCTGCTGTCCGGTCGTTTGCGCGCAGGTGCGCGGACCGAGGGAGGGGGAGAGACAACAGAGAAAACGCACAACGTAAAAGTCACAGGGCAGGCGATAAGCGCATATCTGCACGAAAGAGG
This sequence comes from Leishmania braziliensis MHOM/BR/75/M2904, assembly GCF_000002845.2. Lineage (NCBI taxonomy): Eukaryota > Euglenozoa > Kinetoplastea > Trypanosomatida > Trypanosomatidae > Leishmania > Leishmania braziliensis. The sequence goes on from NC_009323.2 coordinate 141,955, forward strand.
ATGGCAAAGGGGAAAAAAACATCGGGCAAGAAAACACCTCCTCATGCCTGCCGCCCCCAGACAGGCGACACCATTAGGAGTGTGCGTTGTCCCTGTGAACGCCTCTCACCTACTACTCACGGGGAGTGAGAGGTGACTTCTACACAGCCGCACCCTCTTAAGTGTACAACACGGTGGGTCGTCGACTGGGCACTCGTCGCCCCTCGGCCACCGGCAAGAAGGAGAAGAGGCAGAGACACACGGCACCCTCACACCTGCGCGTTCTTCGCCTGTACGACCAGTGGCCTCTGCTAAGTGCGAAGTGGGGACATGAATGCACAAGCGCACCGGCGTGAGGGCGGTGGTGCTCTGCACTTCTTTCCTGAGTGGGAGTAGAGGGGAGGAACGAACATCACACACGCACACACGCACACACACACACACACACACACGCACACACACACACACACACACACACACACACACACACGCACACGCACCGCAGTGGAAAGCGGAGTGGGAAAGACAAAGAAGACAGCGAAAAAAAGCGAACATACATGCGCAGCTATAGGTGGTGCGAGGCCCCGCTCTTACGTCCTTTCACAAATGCCTATCAAACGATAGTGTCGATAGAGGCATGGGGTGCATACAGAGAGAGAGAGAATAGGAGGAAAAACCTCGAGGTGATCACGCACTGTCTAGAGATGGGGGGAGGGAAGGCTACGCTGAGGAGCACGCGGGGGGTCCAGGAGTGAGGCACAGGGCAGCTAGGGAAGCGCCCGCCTCCTTTTTCAAGCGAACCGGATTGCGAGCGTAGGGTTGAAGTCAAAATGTCAGCAGGCTAAAGGCCATAGCTGGTGGCGAGGCCTTGAGGAGCGTGAAGACGGAGCGACAACATCAGACGTCCACCGCGTCGTGCGCAGCTACGTAGGCATTAAAGGACCCACACAAGTGCCAGCAAGAGTGACCAACTGTCCTGAAGGCCAACTAGGATGATTTCGCTTCCGCCTCTCACACTCCGCTGGGACCATCCACCGCTGCGTCAGCGCAGCCCTACACTCCCCCCTGTCCTCCTCTCCGCTTGCGCCGTCGGCCCTTCTGGGTGGTTGGCTCCGTACATCGAAAGTGGAAAGGCAGACCTACACGAGAGGCCGAGAGAGAAGAAAAAGAGGGGAGGGTGAGAAGAACAATGCCGCACTCGATAGAGGGGGCGCACACACGGCAGCGCCACGGGAAAGAACGTGTGCGGGGGAATCTGCCGCTGTGCGAGAGAGACAAGAATAGAGAGAGAGAAGAGGATGGGGAGGCGAGGGAGAAGGCAAAGGAGAGAAGAAATCGAAAAGAAGAAAAAGTGGCGCAAGAGATTCGAGGCGAAGTGCGGAAGCCGTACACACACACACACACATCACATGCATCTCGCTCAGCCGCGACTCGCCATGACTTCGTCGAAAATAGCGGCACCCGTACCCCACACCACGGCAATGACGCCGACGATAAGTAGCAGGTGGGTACAGACATAGTGGAAGAGGCCCACACTCGAGAAAGCCCAGTTCCCCGAGTACATGACCATGAGCGCTGGGTAAATGTAGCCGATGAAGCCGCCCGCGAAGCCGCCGACAAGGCCAAAGACAACGTTGATGCGAGGCACGAAGAGACCGCAGATGAGCGACAGGACGGCCATCGAGCCGCACACACACGCGTTCTTCCACCACGCGATGTCATGCACGTTTGTCTGGCATACGTGGTAGATGGCATCGCGCACCGGGATCATGTGCAGGCCGTATCCGACGCACAGCTTCAACATGAGGCCACCGTAGCCGACGCCCATCATCTTATCCTCGATGGGGTTGTACTGCTTCAGCGCGGAGCCGACTACCCTTGGGCCGAAGTCGAGGTAGCCAAAGAGCCCAGCGAAGAAGTACAGCACAAAACAAATGGACACACCAATGGTGGACGCAGCCGTCATGCGGCTCACGGAAAACTTGTGCATCTCCCCTGCCACCTCCATGGAGTTGAGCTGTGAGATGAAGGCGAAGAGGAAGGTGGACAGGCCGCCGATGGCGGCGTTGCCCGTGTTGAAGAGCTTCACAGCAGGACGGGGGCGTTCCTGCAGTCCATTCATGCCACTGTGAATGACCATGGCGACGGCAAAGTACACGATGAACACAATCGCGATGCAGGAGAAGTAGCGCAGCGAGTTGATCTCCTTTGGCAGGCAGAGCGGCAGCATGCCCACGAGCCACAGCACAAAAGTCAAGACACGCACACCGGAGAGCGTCTTGAGGTATTCTGGTGTGGACTCGGATGCCTCCAGGAAGGCCGTGAGGACATCTTTCAGCGAAATTGCGTACGCTACTTCCGCACCAAAGCTGAGAAACCAGAGGCAGAAGGCGAGGAAGTAGTCGGCACCGGGGCCCATCAACGCGCGCACAATTTGCTCGTAGTTGCGCAGACCCGTTTTCTTCGCGACAATGGCCAGTAGAATGTACGAGTACACCGTGAGGAAGGCGATGATGAGCATGTAGAGCAGGGCCATGAGTACACCTGACGCGTTGAACGCAGAAGGGAGCGCGATGATACCCGCACCGATGCAAGAGCTGGCGAGGTTGATGCCGGAGGCCACAACACCGCCATAGGGAAGGACGTAACTGAACCACCTTTGAAAGAAGTTCAGCTCCGTGCGACGGCGGTGCACCCGCGCCGCCCGCTCGCGGTCCATGCGGGCGATGCGACTCTCTGGACTGTTGACAGAGAAATCGTACGGGTCCTTTCCTTCCTGCGAGTCATCCGGAGTAGGCACCCGCTTCCCTTCTGGCTCTTCTATCCCAGCCGCGTATGTCTCCTCCTCAAAAAGCTCCGTTCCGTCTCCGTTCGGAGAGTGGTACTCCCACTCGTGCTCATGCTTCTTCCGATTTAGGTGACGCCCCGACGAACTTCCTGCAACGGTGATGGACATCGCTGCGTGTGTGTGCGGCGTGACGTTCGTAGAGGCGTATGGCGGAAAGGCGTTGCTGTGAAGCAGAAAGGGAGAGAGCGAAGAACAACGTACGTTACAAATGAGCCTGTGAAGGTGCGTCCTTGTTGGGTATTCACGAGCCGATCTCAGCGCGGTTGTTTATGAGAAGAGAGAACAGAAGTGTCACAGCGTGCAATGTACGTCTGCAGATCAACGGGGGAGGAGCGCAGAGAAGCGGAGAAGCAACCAGTGGTGCCCAAAGACACCATCCCAAGTAGCGATGCGCCTGTGTCCCTGGGCAGTGGAGGGACAAGACAGAGCGCGAAGTCACACCGAGAAGCGGCAGTACTACGGAGAGCCGGACTGCAACGTTAAACAGTCGGAAGAAGGCTAAAATGAAAGTGACGAGCCGGAAAAGAGATCGACCACTCTGACCTAATCTGTTTTTACCTCTGCTCGTTCCCTCATGGCGAGGGGAGAACACCTCAGCCCGTGACATCCACAGCTCACCACCTCCACACTCTGGGAAGCCAAGCAGCCCCCCTCCCCCTCACTCCTGCCAATGCCATGCCTCCCCCCTCTGGTGGTGGAAGGACCGGCACCCACGACGCGCGGGAGGCCGGGACGCTGCATCGCTGCTGATGTCGACGGCCAGGTCGTGAGTGGTGTTGCGTCGGCGAGACCCGCGGCCATTAGCACGTTTGCCCCCACCCGTATGATGGGCAGCGGGCCAGCGTGACTGGAACGCATCTCCCCCGGCCCTGAGTGCCTACTGGTGTGCGGAGCCTGGGCCCTGCCGAGGGATGCACCGCGTGGCCACCGGCGTAGTGGGGGCGGCTGTGAGACAGGTGGGCGGAGTTTGAGGCAGGGGCCGTGCTGAGATGACTGGGCACGTGCACTGCTGTACGGCGTGCTTGGTGGCAGAGCGTGGGTACATTGGAAGAAAAAACAACAGTTACGGTCAGCGCAGCAACAACATCGAACGCGGCTTGTCCGTTGGCGAACGTACAGATCGTACACGAAAAGTAATTCGTGGCAATCGAGGCGCAGTACTGAGCAGCGGAAGAGAACGAGAAGGCAGGCGGAGAAGAAGCACGACAAAGCACATGCACCTCCTGCTCCCCTTTCAAAGAAGGGGCTGCACGCATACACACGCGTGCAACCAGCCGGGCGTACGCCGGACAACTACAAGGAACGTAGGCCCATCACCAGCACCCACACGGGGAGTCAAAAAATGTGCATGCGCTTGAGCGAGGCGAGTCGCAGCGCAGGGTGACTCATGGCGTTCAGCGTCTCCAGCAGAGACTGAGCACTAACTAAGGAAGGCGCTCCGACATCACGCACCTCCGTGTCATCGCTCATCGCGCAGATATCGTTCTCGCTCAAGGCAGTCACCGAAGACAGAAGCTTACACGAGGTCTGCAAGGGTGTCCCTCCACGTCCGCCGCTGCCGCTCCTGCTCCGCCGGCTTTTCAGAATGGCCACCGCTAGCAGCAGCTCCAGCCCTAAGGCATACCCATACGCGGGCATGTCCGGTGCGGAATACGTCGTGAGAAGGCCGTGAATGTCGCTGCCAAAACTCCCCTGCAGCTCGGAGCAGACGCCCGCAAATGAGATGGCGACTTGCTGGTGCTCGCGGCGCTCCTGCATATTCACCGCGCTCTGTTTTTTGGACCGCTGCAGCGCCGCCATGATCTCCGCCTCGGTCATGTCGGGCGGGTACTCGCGCTGGAGCACGAACAGGCTCACAGTGGTGAAAAGAAATTCTTGTAGTGGCGCCTCTGCGTTCTTCAGGCACGTTGCTGCAGCCCTCCTGTACTGCGCAATGCTCTCGCTGGGCAGCACACCAGAGCGCTGCGTCTCGTACGGGATGAAGACCTTTGCCTGACTCGCCTCAAGATAGCGCTCCACGGTGGCGCGCGTCGCCACAGCACCGCCAGCGCCGTCCGTGCTCAGCTGGTCTGCGGTATAGCGCAGTGACTGCTCCACCAGCATCGTGAGCGATACCGCAGCCTTCACATCCGTGACGGCGTCCCCATGAGCCTGCAGGAGCTCCTCCATCGTTGGCGGCTCGGCCGCCCTCACATCGGCATGACCCAGTGGTGGGAAAACGTGGAAGAGCCAGCTGCGGCGGTGCAGCTCGCGGTACCGCAGCACTGCCGCAAAGAGCAGCCGGTACCACTCCGCCGTCTCATCAATGTAGCCGCCCGGCACGAGCAGGCGATAGTGCTGGATGAACTCCGCGAGGGAGATGCCCACCTTGGCTTCGATGTAAACGCGGAACAGCGGCGTTAGCTGCTCCCACAGCTGACGCGCTCTGGAGTGGAGCTGCGCCTCGAAGGTGACTCGACCTGTCTGTGGCGGCCACGTCAGCAGCAGGCGGCGCACCACTCGCCCCATACGCTGATCTAATGCAATCAAATCGTCCCAGTTCTCGACAAACTCGATAGCGCCGGCCTGTGCGGAGAGAAGGACGTTGTCGGGTGAGGTGCAGTCGAGCTGGAACGCTAGCCGCCGCGGGTTCACAGAAAGCAAGTCTACTACGCCGTGATCAGTCACCGTCTTATTGCTCGTGGTCGACGCTGCGGCAGCAGCAGCAGTGCGGTAGTGTGTCGTGGCCCCCACCGCATACCAGTCCAGCAAATGAAAGCGCATCATCCGCTGCGTCTGCGGAAAGAGGTTGAGCATGAAGTGGCTGCAGCGGCGAAGCTGGGTGACTACGTCCTCCTCGTCCTCTGACAGCATGGCACCGAGTCTCAGTGCCTCCAAGAGGTGCTCCAGCTTTGGAACCAGCTCCACGCACTGGCAGCGGAAGGAGATCCAGTCACGAAGACATGCATCCCACTGCTCCGAGATGGCACCGCCACAACCGCCGCCCTGGCCCTGCGCAAGGTACTTGCGCAGGATCACCGAGTACGAGAACTCCTCAATAGAGCTGAGGTGCACCCGGTACAGTCCCTCCCTGGTGATGGTAGAGTCGGCAAAGTCCCCCATGGATTCACCGGGCTCACTAACACAGTCAAAGAGGTTAGTGCTTGGCACGTGACTAATGAGAGATGGCAGGGACGCCGACGATGACGCACACAACGTGTTCCAGTCGATGGCGACAGTGCCACTTGTGAGAGGCACGAGATGCTCTCCTTGTTGGTCGGGTTGGACAACGCCCTGAATCATATCCCTTTGCCCTTCGTTGTCTACCACTACAGTGCATGGCTCTTGTATGATGGCAAAGTCAAGCGTCTCCTCGCTGGGCGTCGTGGTTGTGTTTGACCAAGCCGTCGACATGTTCTGGTACGCCTCCGTACTTCCAATGACGGTTGCATCGTTCGGCGTGGGTGTAGAGTTGGTGTACCCCGCGGCCACACCTTCAGTTGCTGGAGCGACGGGAGCGCCGTGCTTGTCGACGTCGAACTCCTCCATCATCTCCATCTCCTTGATGGACTTGCCCTCGCTGAGGGCTCTGATGCAGCGGTCAAAGTAACACTCGATAGTCGTCGCAAAGCGCTCGTAGTTGGGCGAGTGGTCGCAGTCATTGTTCCCGCCCATCTCCACCGGCAGCACCTCCGGGTCGATGAGCTTCAGCAGCTCGCCCTTATTGATGTCGCTCGCGGAGAAGAGAAAGATGCACTCGCTGATTGTTCGGGGCAGCTGCCGTAGCAGCGGCCTTATCACATAAGTTAGCGCACTACTCATATTACAGACGAAGATTCGGGCAACAACGCCAGGAAAGAATTTGCTGATGCGCAGCGCCATTTCCTTTTGGAAGATCAGATCCGTGTTGCGCAGCACCGAGGCGTTTTTCTGATTGATGAGCCACGTAACCATTGCCGTCGGGTTCTTTCGGTCGCAGCGCACAGCCCAGCTGAGAAACATATCCAAGTTTGCCTGCCGCTCAGGCCGCTGTGCCGCCGTGGGGCGGTCGCGCGCTGTATTGAAGTAGAGCACCGGATGACCCTCCTTATCTCGCCCTATGTACTGCACAATACCCGCCCGCATCGATTTGCGCAGACTGTCCGTCATGGTGTACTTCGCAAACACTGTCCGCTCCATGTCATCGCGTCGTCGGAGCTTTGCAACCGTCTCCGCAATGTCAAACTTCTTGTTGGCAAGGAAGAGGTAAAGCCACCCGTCAAGGTAGTCGTGGTGGACCCCCATGGCCCGCTTTACCTCTCGTAGTGCTGCCACATGCTCGCAAGGGCATTGAAACATCGCGCGCACGAAGTTTCTGAGAAAAGGAGCGATGCTAATCACACGTCGAAAAGGAGAAATGGGGTTGCCGACACGACGCCGACGGAGATGCGCTGCCCCTTCCTTTGCCCCCACTACGTGCTTGCGTTGCCCCTCAAATGTACTTCAGTGCGCGGGGGCAGTCTGTCAGCTGCGCAGGGGAGTGTGCGTCAGCTCCAGGAAGGTAGGCCAGCCCGCCAACCTGGCGCGCGCACACAAACGGGCAACACTTGAAACGAGCGAAAAGACGGGGCAGGCAAAACACCCCCAAAGCGAGCAACGCGCGAATTCCTCTTCGTTGCCCGATTTTGTTTTTTTGTGGCGGTGGACAGCCGACCACACCACCTCCAGGGGTGTGTGATGCGATTCACCCATGAAACGAAAATGAACGATGCGCACAAGAGAGCTCAGCAGTGCAGAGGACGGTGAGGTGCTATCGCCGCTTGTTTGCTCTACTCTCTCTCTCGCTCTCTCTCGGTATATCACACGGCGTCACCTTCCCCCCTCCCCACGTGGGCGATTTTGTGCCTCGTCGCGCTCTACGTTTTGAGCAGTGACCTCAGTGAATGACGGGACGCAGGAGGACTTGCGGAGGCCTAAGCAAAAAAAAAAACAAGTGAGTTGGCCGCGTCGCTCAGAGATGTTGGGTGTATGTCGCTCCTTCCCCGCGGGGAGAATGGGGGGAAAGGCGAAAAGCAAAAGACGAAGCAGCAGAAGTGAAGCAGTGAAGCAGGTCGATCAGCAAAGCGACAGTGCAGTGCTGTAGGGATCAACCACTCTCTTTCTCGTCGTTTTTGCCGCTGCTGTGCTGCCTTGAACAACGACGGGGGGGCGAGGGAATATGTGCGTGCGGTGATGCTATCGATGCCAAAACAAACTGTGTGCGCTCCTTTTCCTTTGAGCTTATCTTCCCACATCGACACAGTGAGTAGAAAAGCCTCTCTCGCTCTGTGTGTGTCTGTGTGGAAGGGGAAGGGGGGTTGCCAGTGCAGTGCGAGTCGCTACAGCGATGAAGAGGCGCCGTACGATGACCGCTCAGTCATTCAGTAGCACAGCAGTGACAGTGCCCCTTCGCGGAATCCGCTGCTGTCCCTGGCTGCACAACCCTCCAAGGAAAAAGTGGGTCACCACCGCACGCTGTGTCGGTCCACCTCAAGGAGAGCAACCACAGCAGAGAAGCAAAAGAGACGAAGGTGGGGCACCTGCTCGGAGCAGAGGCCGGAGATGAGAGAGAGAGAGGAAATGACAGCGAGGTGGAAAGGAAGGCTGTGCTACACCCATGCCTGTGCAGTGGTGAGGCACACACACAATAAGTGCGTACTCCGCATGTGAAGACCTGTGCGCCCCCCCCCCCAAAAAAAAAAAATTCAATGCGTGCGCGCTCGCCACGCCAACGTGCAAGAGAGCGCCAATCCGCGCTACAGAAGGCAACACGCCGTATTCGGAGAGCAAGAGAGAACGGCACAGCGTGGAGAAGCAGGGGTGGGGGAGGGGGGAGGGTCTTTCTTTACCGTTGACGATCCAGTGATTTCGGGTAAAGGGCAGCGAGGAGAAAGCGGGAATGAGCAGTGCATGTGAGGGACGTCCGCCCCTAGCCCAGTAGCGCTCGCCTCGCATCCAACGGCGCTCACTTAGAGTAGCGCAGCGACGTCCTCGGCAGAGAACTCAACCCCCGCTGCCGACAACCGACTTGCGACAGGGCGTGATGTCTCCCCTCTGTCGCCGGCGCCCGTCACAGCGGCCTTCGCAGATGCGGCGGCAGTCGACGTCCGCTTAATCGCACGGACAAGAACGTAGCGCACGAATGGGGGGACGAGGAAGGGGTGTCTGTTGCACGCGCAGGCAAGCAGATCGAGGCCCTCTTCGATCCCCGAACCGCCACTGCCCCGCCGATGCACCTCTTCCACCGCCCGTGCAAACGACTTCGGGGCCACGCCAAACGGCTCATACAGCCCCTCAAAGGAGGTAAGAAGCCCCAAGAGCGCGTCTGCCTGGCCCTCTACCTCCAGCAATCGAATGTAGGCCGTCAGTGTGCTGCTAGTATGCAGAATCATCTTACCGGATGCGTGAACGCGCTGGAGGCGCTTCCAGAGTGCACGGGCCTCGACGCAGCTCTCTGCCGTTCCCTCCTGCAACAGCGCTGTCATGACCGCTGCCGTGGTGGCGGGTGTCTCTTTTACCCTGTAGACGTGCAAATTCCTCTCGTACACCTCTTTGGCGTGGCTGCCTGGACTGCACGCGAGGTATGCGTTCCACAGGTGCGTGCTGGAGAGAAGCGAATCGGCGTGCCGCGTGTCGGCCTTGTCAGTGATGCGGTCTGTCGCACTTTGGATCTCCGCCAAGGAGGCGCCACAGCGGTGCATCGCCCGAAGATACTCACCCCACGCTAAGGCAGGCATGTACGCTGGCCCGGAATTGCAGGCAGCGGCAGCGTACGACGGAGTGGGACGAAATCGATGCACGCAGAAGCGCTCCGCCAGCGATCTCACTTGCGCCGCTTCGTTTCGGAAAACCCGCTCGTCCGTGAGTCTGTGCATTCCCATCAACGACAGCAGCGGTGCCGATACGATAGGATCCCAGCGAGGCGAGGATGCAGCAGCAGCGCCGCTGCTCCTCTTGCCCTGGCCGCCAAGAGGTGCGCCTGTTGCTGTGAAAGAGCCGGTCGCACAACCATTGTCTTCTTCAAATGGCTTGTGCAGTGCCACGGCGACCTTCTCCAGCTCGGCCAAGGACGGCGCAGTGAAGGAGGGCCGAAATGAGCTGCAGCGCGCAGTCTCCAGGAACAGCGCGATGATGTGCGAGCGGTCTTCGCGCACGGCCTTCACCGCATCAGACGAGCTCGCACCGCAAGGTGCGACATGTGCTGGCCACTTCTGCACCAGTGACACCACAAGGGCGGAGGCGGTGTGCCAGCCCCAGAAGGCGCTGATACAGAGAACTGCGTAGAGCGCCACGGCTCGCTGTAGCTCACGTGAGTACTGGAGTGCATGCAGAGCCTCCCAGAGTTGCGACTCTAGTCGATTACAGTTCTCTGGGTCTTCATTTTGCTGGAAGCGCACCGACTTCAAGTACACGATTAAGCCCTGAGCTGGCGCCGGCAGCCGTGGGGGCAGCATCCGCTCAATCACCTCCGGCGAGAGGGACGGTGGTGTGCGGGCCTCGCGAATCACGCAGTGCCGCATTACATCAGCTGAACGCAGACGCCGCTGCAGGCGCGTGTCTCCGCCACTCGTGCTGCGCCACGCACCAAACTCAATCCGAGGGAAGTGCGAGAGAAAGCCGACGCCCGGACCAGCGAGGTTGGGCGCATCCACTGGCTCTGTCCCTGAGCGGGCTAACTTTTTAGAGGAATCACGAGTAGCATAGCGCGCGTCCAGCTCCTGCGCCAGGCTGGTCAGTTCGTGGGAGGCAGTGAGTGCCGTAGCAGCTTTCTCCTCGATGTGCTTGTTAGTGAGAGAATTGAATACGACGTGCTGGTGCACCAGCGCGGCGCTATGCGCCTCGAGAAAAGCGCTGATGTACTGCTCCTTGTGATAGGGGCTTGTTGTAGCCTTTTTCTCCCGCAGGCGCCGTGTCTCAACGCGCGCTACTCGTTGAGCCGTCGCGCGCAACTCGGTGGATGGCGCATCAAGCACAGACCCAGCGCAGAGACGACACGTGGATCGCATGAGCGGAGAACAGCGGACTTTCGCGTGGCGCATGTACCGCCCGCAGAGATGCACGTGCGCAACGAAGATGAAAAGAGAGTGCGCAGAAGAGAGAGAGAGTCAGAACGGAAGAGAAGCTCACTGATCGATTTGTCTGGGACTCAGACGCCATGAATCATTCATCGCCTACGTCTCCGAGCGTGTTCTCAGCTATTCGGTGGCCGTGCCACTGTGCGTGGGTGTAAACGGACATCGTTAGTGCGTGTCACCCCCGCGTACTTCACAGCCCTCATCGCATAATTTCAGCTAAGCGACTCTGAAAGGGGGAGGGGCGAAAGAAAACACAACAGCAGCGGGTCGCTAAAGAGCGCTTATAGATAAAAACACGGGAAGAAGAGACACGAGGTGACGACGACGACGAGCCGACAGCAAATTCGAAAAAAAGGGGGGCAGTCAGTGAGATTGGGGTGCATTCATCTGATGCGCATACGTCTCTCCCCCACTCCCCCCTCACCTGCACACGCATGCATGAGGCGCCACTCTCTCCATGGGGTCATTGGCCCACGCGTCGCCTTGCGTTACTCGTCGCCTACTGACTACAGTCCCAGCGCTTCTCGCAGCTCCTCCAGCTCTCGCTGATGAGACGCCGTGAGCTCAGTATGGCGCTTTAGTTCGGCAATGTTGATGCGCAGGCGACTAAGTCGGCGGCGACGACACGTGTGTTCAGGGGACTCGGAGGTGCTCCACATGAAGCCACTATCGCCTCGCAGCTCTTCCTCTCTCGATGGCCAGCGCGTGGCGTAGGCCCACGGCCCCACCTCCCAGTCCTTCAGATCTTTCATGAGGCTCTTAACGCGGTTCACAGAGCACCGCGAAAGACCGTAGTCTTTGGCCCACATCTTCGTCTCCGAGGCATCGGCCCACCGCCACTCCGACGCTGCGGCCGCCGCGAGGTTTCCTAGGGCAGTGCGGTTGAGCTGCTGAAGATCCACAACATGTCCATCTTGTGCATCATCGTAGGGGAAGGTGGCGTGCAGCCGCCATTCTGCGTCCTTGGCAGTTGACCGCTCTTCGTTCTGGAAGACCGTCACCACATCGTAGGGGTGGAGGCTCGCCAAGTCCCTGGCCTGCTGCAGGCGTAGGTCCTCCAGCTCCAGCCAGCATTTATCTCGCTCCTGCACATCCAGCACGTGCTGCGGCACTTGGAGGGTTGAAAAGTACGAGCTGAAGTCGAAGCCATTCCCGCAGCTGGACGTGGCGGCCCGCTTCTGCAGGACAGCCTTGTACTGCGAGAGGAAGCCCACTGAGTGAACGCCGTCCTCCACCTCTGCTGGTCGGTAGAGCATCAGGCGTGGCCTGGCTTCCCGGCGACTGCGCTTCGACACAACAGGTGAGACGGAACCGCTCTCGCTTCTTGGTGAGAAAAAAACTCCGTGCCCGTCCCGCTCGTCAGCGGCCTCACGCTGACGCAGATCGTCCTGCTCCACCGAGAAGCGGATGTAGAGGTCATTGTGTTCATCCTTCCACGCGTAGAGCAGCGCGTTGCGTTTCAGCGGCTCTTCCACCTCGGTAATATGGCACAGCGCATACTGCCACCGTGACCCGGTCGAGACAGACTCGTGTCGTGCGCGGTGAGCCTCGTCCTCCGTGGAACCGGTCTCGGAGGCGCAACTGCCGCTCCGCTCCTCCGATTCTTTCTTCAAAATGGCTATCTGTGCAGAGATGTAAGACGCCTGCACCTCAGCACCATCTTCGATAGTGACAGTGTGTGCAGCAGCCGTAGAGCTTGCACGTGTGCCGCTGCGTGAGTGTTGGGACTCCCGCGTGCGGCAGTGGCGTGAGCTGCCTGCTTTGCTGCTCTTTCGCGAGGAGTCGTGGTAGCGGTGGCAGTGCCGACTGCCGCTGTGCTGACCAACAGCATAGGCAGCCAGAGACACGGGACAAGGAGGTGGCGGCGCGATGTCGCCGCTACTGCCTTGCTGCACAGGAGGCGCCAATAGTTCGATATTAGGAGCTATCGCTTCGCTCTTCACACTAGACACTGTCTCCTTGAGTGGCGCCCTCACGACGGTCGGCGGCGCTGGCTCGTCAGAGTCGCCCGTCAGCTGAAACAGAGCAGCCATCAAAGGGCGTGTTAAACTGAAGAAGCGGTACGACTCGTTGCTGCTGGCTGTGACAGTAGTGGACAATGACCCCGCAGCGGCACCTGATGATGGCGCCGCTGCGCGGTTATCTGCCACTGATGTCTGTGCCTCCGTCGACTGTGGTTTATACAGTGGTGAGGCTTTGGTAGTCGCACAGCCGGCACCTTCAAAGTAAGAAAAATACGAAGATGTGGACGGAGTCCAGCGCTGTACTGAGGACGACCAGTCCTGCGAAGCGGCCGCGAGTGCTTTCCGCGTGGCACCTCTTAAATACTGAGCCACGCCGCCTGCCTGCGCCTCCTCCTGGGTGGCGTGATGAGTTTGAGCAGCGGAAGACGAGGACGGAGTACCATCGACTTCATTCGTAGCGGCAAGAGGTTCCGCAGCAACATCGCTCACCTTGCAGTCGTCCGCGTCGTGCTGCTGGGCGTCGGTCAGGGTACCCACGCGCTCCGCAAATGGCAGCGGTACGCTCAGCAACACCTCATGGTCTGCCATGAAGAGCAGCAGGCGATTCGCCGCCCAGTCGGGCAATACAGACAGCACACCTGTCGGGGTGGAAGATGTGCTCTCACGCTTGCGGCTGTTGTAGGACCGCTGGGGGGCGTACAACTCCATCAGCACCGTGTATGGAAAAGTCACGGCGTGATGGTCAGCTGAGACGTTGTTGTTGTTATACGCGGCCGTAGTCTCCTCAGCCGGCGCCTCAGCAGCATTTGTGGCTGCAGGGGCCGTTGAGCCGCTCTCTGCCACCGCTGACGACGAGGACCGCGAAGGAGGAGAGCGGATGTCATCCAGCCAGGCCTCCAGGTCCGTATCTTTAAAGGACTCCGCCGCCAGCTCTTTCTCCATTGCAACACGCCACGGATCACCGACGTGAGGCGCGGCAACCAGCGCAGCCGCCCCTAGTGCTTTGCGAGCCACGGGCATCGGTGCACTGCCAAGCAACAGCACCGTGCCACTGTTCGTCACGGCAGCGGTGCAGGACCACGACCTCTCTTCCTCGCTCTCTGCGCCTTCCTCGACCACGAGTCGGTGGCGGCCGAGGGGGACCCAGTGAAGAAAAAACTCCGAGACGGCAAGGCGACAGCCGGGGCGGGGGACGTCGCTGTTGGCGGCATACACTCGGCGCGTCTCGATAAGATCTCCGGTGCACCCACACAAGCTCCACAGCTCCAGCGCGGGTCTCGCCAGTATGACTGTCATGGGTATGCCTACCTGATACGGAGGCGCGTAGATGGCGATGCCAACATCGCACACACGTGTCGGAGCCACCTCCTGTACGAGGCTCACCTCCTCCAGCACAAAGGCGCGGCGAGGACCCCAAAGAACCCGCAGCAGAACAGTGTTGAGCTCGGCCACCCCGTCGCCCTCGCCATCCCTTAGCTGCTCTGGTTGTACCGCATCGGCAGGCACGTCTCGTGCACGTGAGGAGAGGTACACGCTTACCAGCCTGTACCCTCCTGATGACGACGACGCTCGCGAGAAGGCGTTGTGGCAGCGGTTGCAGAGCTCCACACACGGCCCGACAAGAGCAACGCGCGTGGCGACGCCGTGATCAAGGTGGTAGAAGATGCGCTCCGACATGGACGCCTTCTCCATTGTGCTCAGCACGTGGTCCTCCTCTTCCGGTGTGAGGTACTGCTGCTGCAGAGGGGCCTGGCGTGGGCCGCGGCAGGCCTGCGCACCACTATCCCCGGTGGCACTCGTGAATTTGCTGCCCTCTGCAGCCATTCTCTTTTCCTTGGGACGCGCGTTGGTCTGCCGATACCACAGCGGCGCCCGCTCGAGCACCGCTGCCGCCTCCTTTTCAACGTCGAAGAGCACCACCGTGCCCACCTCGTCGATGCTCACCACAGCCGGCGTCAAGGAGAGCGGGTGACACGGCTCGAGAGCCACCTGTGTGCACTGCATGCACACCACCTTATTCGTCCGGTGCTGCGTGTGGCCTAGGCAGAAGTGCGCGCCGCTGCTCATGACGGACACGCCGTGCACCATACGGTCGCTACCAGACGCGATGGAGAAGTACCGACTCCACTTGGACAGGAAGAGAGCGCCATCGACAAGGACGGGCTGCATTGCCGCGCACAGGTACGACTCACGGACCTGAAACCTCTGCCGCGTCTCGATCAGTTCGAACACGCCTGTCGCAGAGCAGGCGCCGGGCAGCACCGCAGCAGCTGATGCCCTGGGCACGGCTGCGCTGCTAGAAATCCGGTTTGCAACCATACCCAACATCGAAGAGGATTGAGACGTGGGCTGTGCCGCGGAGGTGTCCAGCGCGGGAAGTTGTCGCTCCCGATAAAGTCGAACGCCAGTGCGGTGCACCGTCACTAAAGTGGTGAGGCCCACGACGCAGAGCGAGTTGATGCTCGAATTCGGATAGGGGTCCAGAATGACGGCTGAGGGGGGCCGGTAAGGGGAGAAGCGGCAGATATGTGCTGTGCAGTGCTCTTGTAAATTGCCGCGCATTCCTCGAAACTTCCGACGGGTGGGAGAAAATTTAACGCCGTCTTTCGTGTAGAGTCCACTGCGGCTCGAGCGCGACCCATGCGCCAATGACAACCCTGACGCCTGAGAAACTGACCGGCATGAGGAGTTTGCCGGAACGTCTCTGCTCCGCCTCGGGCCCTTCGGTGAAGAAGTGGTGCCGGACATATTACGAGGCGATTATGCACAGCGTGCTCACGTGTGTGCGGGTCTGTTTGCACGTGTTGGTGTGGTGAACAGCAGTGTCGGGTCCGTCACCTGCCGCTGCTGCTGCTGCTGCTGTAGTGGTACTGTGTGCCACACTTCAGCCAATCAGGGGAGGTAGGGGACAGTCCCGCTGGCCCATGGAGTAGGTGGCTTGCTACGGTAGGTGCACGAGGCGCAGCCACCCTCAAGCGATGCAACACACTCAACGTGAGAGCCCGCTAAAAGGCGACTACTGAGGAGGAAGTTCGCGTTTTCAAGGAAAAGAGAAGCTAAAATGATGTGTCGTTCCGCACACGAGTCGATGCAGGAAGGGAGAGACAGACAGAGAGAGAGAGCAGAGCAGAGCAGAGCGGAGCAGAGGTCCAATACATCAATTAGGATGTCCTACGGTCGTTGGCGCGAGTTGACCTGACCCTCGTCTTACGTGTGGCGACCCCTCAACTTAGTCACAAACGGCAACGCGCTCTTCTGTGAGTAAAACGGGATCAGTTTGGGCTTATATTAAAAGGGGGCGAGAGTGCCTCGCCTCCCTTTCTTCAATTCGGATCGTGCGATGCACAACGCCCCGCACAAGTGCGCTCTTGTCGTGACGCCAGACAACGAAAGAAACGAAAGACGAGAGAGAGACGAGAGAGGGGGAGGAGCGAAAGGAAGAGAGGAATGTCGATAGAAAAGGAGATGCAGAGCAGGCACAAGGGCACTCACCTCACTTGAAGACCCACGCCCTTGGCTCTGCTCGAGGAAAGCCGCAGGTCGACTTCAATGAGGAGAGGAAACGCAGAGCTGCCGTGGAGATGCGCAGAGTGCCCACGTAACGTGCGTGTCTTATCGGTCCTCTTCCGCCACACAGTGATCCGCCGCCAGCACTGTCTTGTGTCTTGAAGTGTTTGTCTTTGCGTGTAAAGTTCAGGAAGCACGAGAGCGCATCCCTTGTAAGGACACGCACACTCTCTCAGCACGTGAATGAAGGGGTGGACAGAAAGAAGAGGGCACAAAGAAAGCACAAGAGAGAGAGACGACACATTCCGATACATCAACACACGCACGCACGTCAGCGCCACATGACAGAGAGACGGTAACACACGTACCCACAGCGGAGGAGAAACAGACAAGTGGAATAAAGAAGAAATGCGGTGAAAGGGGGAAAGGGGAAGGGGAAGGGAAGGACAAGAACCAAGAAGATGGCGCCAACACGTAAGCAGTACCAGCTCAACGCGGCAGCAGCAGTTCATTAAGATGTTCTCCTTTGAGGGTTTGTTGGATATCTATGGGCTTGTGACTTAGCCACCTCACCAACCTCGCGCCTCGCGTTATACAGTTTTTGCCAAAGTAAAGAGAACGGGCTGGTGGGGTGACTGAGCCAGTCGCCGCTGCTGTCGCTGCGATTGTTTCATTCTTGTTGCGACGCCATGGATCCACACGCTGAGATAGATCCCTAACGAGGGAGAACAGACGACAAAGGAGGCAGCATGGGAGCCACAAGGGAAAAGTGAAACGGCTGAAAGACAGATGGAGGAAACACCTGCTGGGAGTCGCCCAAAAAAAACCGCTACGCATACGGGCGTGTACGCATGGAGATTGATGCTGCAAAGAGAGAGTGGTTGACCGACGATGAGCACTGTGTGTAGGAGGGCTAAAGAGTTCAAAGAGTGCACGAATGGGAGGGCTGGCATGCCGTCCCTGGCAGCGTTGTGCAAAACCATTTTCTTTTCCTCTATCCTCTTTCACTGAATGCTGAGAGCAGATCTTGAAGAGGCTTGGTCAAAGTGCCGAATAGGTCACTTCAGCGACGCCCTTCAGAAAGGCTCGGGCGACAATGCAACAGCAGAAAGCACCGTGCACCGCTCGTGGAAGTTGTAGAAATGAAAAGGGTAGAAATGAGGACGGCAAGAGCAGCCAAGGCAAAAGCCCCCGCATACACACATACATCCACACACGCACACATATGCACATATAGATATAAATATTTCTCCGAAAAAAAAAAAAAATAACGCGGCGAAAGGGGAGGAAGCGAGTGCTTTGCCTACGTATGCATTTGTGAGAGAATGATGGTTCTGTCCTTGAGAGGAGGAGGGAGAGACGGCTTTCTCTCTTGCCCCCATCCACACATACACGCGCGGACTTGCACGTGGCACGAAGCTCTATGTGGACGTCGGAGAATAAGGGAGAAGTGAGAGGGGTACCGAAGCTGGGAGAAGGCGACCAGGCTCTCCCTTGGATGAGCTCATCACCAGCTCATGCACACACGTCTCCTGTTGCCAGCTAACAAAGGAGATAAAATAAACAGTAGTGCAATGAAACATAGAAATCCAGGCGCTGGGCGTACGTCGTCCTCATGCGCTGTGTGTGTGTGGGTGAGTACAGGTGTACGCCTCTCTTCCCATCTGCACCCACACACACACACAGCGCATGAGAACCAGCAGAATGAAACGGAGGAAGCGCACAGGAAGGAAACAAAACGAGAGGACGATGTAGAAGAGGGAAAGAGAAAAGAAGGTGTATGCGCTACTCCAACGAGTGCACAAGACGAGACTGGTCGCACGCGCTCGCCGACCCACTCCTTTCGGCACGAAGCACTGCCAAAGCCCTGAGTGAATAATGAGGAGGAAAACGCGTGGGAGCAGAGGCACTCGCCTCGCACAAACAACGACACCAAAAGACGGTGTTGATATGGGCAGCGGTACGGGTTGGCTCTAGCCCATGCGAGAGGCCATTCGGCGGGAGGAGGGGGTGAGTAAGCCACAGCAAAAAACAGGAGAGGATGCGGTGAGGTGGCGGCACAGCGATGCGAAGGTGAAACACCGAGAGAAAACGACACGCACGAAGAGAAAAGGAGGGAGAGGAAGTGAAGAGTTGTGATG
This sequence comes from Leishmania braziliensis MHOM/BR/75/M2904, assembly GCF_000002845.2. NCBI lineage: Eukaryota > Euglenozoa > Kinetoplastea > Trypanosomatida > Trypanosomatidae > Leishmania > Leishmania braziliensis. The sequence continues at coordinate 160,466 of NC_009323.2, forward strand.
GCCACGGGTAGTGGGAGGAGGGAAACGTCAAAATACAAGCGCTGAGGCAGACAAGTGTGCATCAATCAGCATACATACACACATATATACACAGAGACGCCCCGTCACACGCTCATGCAAATTATTCGCCGCTTGCCCTGCAGCTGAGGGACACGCTCCAGAGACTCAGCACCTGTTCACACATGGCTTACCCTTTCCACGGAGTCACCCTCTGCTGTCTACTACTCCATGATGCCGAACTCGCGGAGTCGCTCGTCGACGATTTCCTCCCCAATACACTCGATCGGCTGCCGGGGAGTGCGGATCTGGTACTCGGCCGCCGTATCCTCCATCATTCCTGCCTGGGTAAAGGATGGCATGTTCGCAAAGACGCGACAGTTGCGGTCTACCCGCTTGAACTCCACCTTAATACCGTTGCCCACGTAGGTGTCCAGCAGCAAGCCCATCACGTACGGCTTCGTCACGCTCGGGTCGTGGATGCGGGGGATGACGAAGTACGGGCTGTGCTCCGGTAAAAATGTGTACTTCAACGCCACATCGCGCGAGAAGTTGAACTTGAGCTGACGGTCCGGTTTCTCCACCAGCGAGTTGCTGGTCGCGTCCAACTTCTCCTTCTTGCCGCTGTGCCGGAACACGCTTAGCAGCAGGGCGTGGTACTCCAGCGACGGGTCGTCACGCTCGTCCTCCTGCGAGAGAGTGATGTAGGCCTCTGTCGGCGCGGACACGTTGATCTCGAAAGAGATGGTTGGGATGCCATGCGCGAACTCGCCGCGGACGCGGTAGTCCAACCACGGCGTGCGCAGGTGACAGCAGCCACCGCCTGAGAACATCTTGAGCGCGTCGCTCCACTCCATCCAGAAGGTGCGGTCGGGGTCAGCTGGGCTGCCGCCGTGCTTGTAGCACGCATTGTGCACGGACGGGTACTTGCTCCAGCGCTTGTCGCTCTTGCCCCACGCGCCGGTCCACTCGGAGCCGTTGCCCCACGGGTTGCGGAGGCGCAGGAGGCGGAGGTCGAGGTCCTCAAAGTACTCCGCCTGCAGCACCGCGTAGCCGTGGTGTAGAAGAAGGCCCATCTTCTCGTACGCCGACTCCAGCTCCGGGTTAGCACTCACGACGTTCGTGTTGCCGAATACCTCGCCCCCGTCGGACGGGGTGCAGAGCACCTGCAGGTACCCCATCCTGTCGTAGGAGTGCATCTCCTGGAATAGGCTGTCGTCACCGGCCCGCGCGTCCTCCCAGAAGCTCTCGTAGCGGGTCACTGGAAAGCCGGTAAACTCCGAGAGCGGCTCCAGCGGATCGCCCCTCGCAATGTTTGCGTAGGAGCCGTGCACCTTCGCGTAGGTCTTCTCCAGTAGTGCCACCCACATGCGCCGCATGTCGACCGCGCACCGCGCAAATTCGGGGCCGTCGTGCGTCGCAGGCAAGAAGTCGTCGAGAAGCACCGGCAACCACCAACCGTTGAAGTTAATCGTGACCCAGTAGGCACCGAGAGCACGCTCAATCTTGCCGTTGGCAGCACTCACGGGGTGGCGGAAAAGGTCATGCAGCCGGCCACCGTTGGCGTCGGTCAGGGCCGCCATGGCGGAGACGAGGTAGGTGTCACCAATGGAGCCGTGCGTCACCTGAGACGGCAGGATTTCGCGGCGGAAGAGGCGCACCTCCTTGAGCTGCTCCTCCGGGATCCAGGTGGAGGGGCGGTGCCATGGGATAAAGCGCGGCAGGTACGTGTCCACGTCAGAGCGGTAGAGTGAGTAATCGCATGGACGGAAGTCGCAGTCGATGTACGGCTTCTCGTTCTCCTCGCAGTACGCCAGCACCTTCTCCTCTGTGAGGTCGTCCTCACGCACACCGATAGCCTGCGCCATGTCCATCAGATCGTCGGCAATGCGGTCGTTGACTTCACCGTAGAGGATGTCACGCTTGTCGTCGTTCAGTGGCACCGCCTTGGCGCTGCACTTGAAGCCGTTAATCTTGCCGGAGACCAGCTTCGTCGTCTCGCCAGGGAAAATAACGAGGGAGGCGGACAGCTCGTTGGTGTTCATAACGTACAGCTCGACCTTGTCCCCGGGCTGCAGGTCCGACTTGGCGCCAAAGGTGAACTTGACGTGCATCTCGTACTTGTCTGTGTCGTTGTAGTAGTACCAAGTGCCATCCGGCGTTACCACCTTGAACAGCAGGCCGTTCTCGAAGACCGGCGTGACGTCACCCTCGATAGAGGGGCCGTTGAGCTGATAGGCTTGGCCCGTGCGCTTCGCGCGGTCCTTCTCCGACATGTTGAGGATAGTCGTGTCGATCGTCTTGTCCTCGAACTCGTCGCACTCGTCGTCGTTCACGTACGGCGGTGGCAGGTCGCGGCGCGGTGGCACATACTTCTTGGCGGCGTCTCCATCGGACTGCAGGTTGCGCATCTTCTGGATGTCCTTCATGCTGCGTGGCAGGAGGTCCGGGAGCGGTGTCGGCACGCGTACGGGGTGCAGCGCGTCTTCGTCCATCTTGCTCGGACGCGAGGGCAGCGGCATCACGTAGCCCGGCGGGAATTCAGGGGGTTGCTGCTCGGCCATTGCAACAGACATGCTGTTGTATTGTTGATTGTTGAAGAGAGAGAGGAGAATAATACACGTGAACAGCTGAGATAGGTAACAGTCACTGCACACAGTAACGGAGATGGTGACGGTCGTACCACAGAGAATGCACAGCTGCGGTCCGCAATGAGGGAGAGGGGGGAAGAGACGCAGAGGTAGGTGAAATAGGTGAGGTAGCAAGAGCCATGACGTGCACGGCGCAGCACGACTCTGGGGTGACGGCAGCGCAACATTGGTGGGGGCAGAGGTGCGCCGGACTTGGGAAATATGCGGGAGAGGCACACACGGCCCCTTCTTTCTCCCGTGAAAGAGAGGGGAGGGGAGAAGGCAACATCCGAAGACGTTGCGCCTTTTGCAGCTCCTTTCCTCTTTTTCTGTTTGCCCCGCCTGATGGAGGGTGCGGGAGAGCGGAGCGCTCCTGTGCGCAGGCGCGAGGGAAAGGCGAAGGAGTGCGGGAATGGGTACGGTGCAGTCAGTGAAGACGCACGCGGGAACAAGAGCGCATAACCGACAAAAATGAGAGCCGGCAGCGGCAACTAAAGCCGACCAAAGAGAGGCACGTCACTGTTCCCTTCATCATTGTGGTCTGGGAAGGGAAACGAGGAAGAAGAGCTGTCGCCACCGCCGTGCAGAAACACTCCATCCACGAAGCACGTTCGCGCAAAGCATCGCACGTACACACAGACGCCCACGCGCGTGTGTGTGTGTGTGTGTACGTGTCGCACAGGGGGACCACGGAGTGTGCCCTGCGTGCTTCATACCGCCTCTCACCACGGCTTCCCAGGAAAAAGTGCCGGCACGGTGCCGTCGCTACAGCGCGCCGCTCCGGTACACAGAGACACACACAAAGGAGAAAACGAAAAATGTTCCCTCACACGCACTTCGCTTCGTTGCCAGAGATGCGAGACCCCTCGCACGTCACAACGCCTGCGTCCGTGCATACTTGATACTGTGCCGTCACGTGTGAGGTGCCCACCAGCGGGAACGTCGTGGTGGGGTCCGTGAAGACGCCGCAGCTCCGCCGCAGGGATATGAAGTGAATGGACAAGTCCTCACCATCTCCCGCAACGGCATCGCTGACGATAGACACCACAAAGCGCACCTCTGGCACAGCGGCCCTCGAGGGGGTGTTGAGGGCGGATCCGCTGCCTGAGCTGGGTACGCCGCCGCTCACTACGCTTGGATCCAGTAGCGGAACAACCAATACAGCGGCGCCGTTGCTGCTCATGTTCGGCTCAACGACCACCTTCATGGACACATCACGCGCCACAATGTACGTTCTGCAGCCTGTCGCACACTCAATATCGTCGCAGGACTCGCTGACCACTTTCGCCGACTGGCTCGCCTGCCGGTGAACGACTGAGAGAGCTGTGCCGTGGAGGGGAATGGGACGGGAAGCTACGACGGTGCCGAAGCTGTCAAGGGTCTCGCCCACTGTCTCCAGCGAAAGCGTCACGAACAGCTCCACCTTCCGCCGCGCTTTGAGCTCCAGAACCAGCCGTGGGCGACCCTCCGCAAAGGCATTCCTCACGCGGTACCGATGTCGGTTCCACATGGTGTAGCACACGCCCCCACCTGCAAACGCCGCAAGCACTTCTCCCCACTCCACCCACATCGTGCCCTTGTGTTCGTTTCGGGCGATTTCCACTGACGACAAGTCCGCGCAGGCTCTGGGGACAGCTACATGCGAGGGCGGACCGCAGGAGGACACCTGTCCGCTCAGGCTCGTCGCGATGGAGCCAAGGGCGCTGAGGCTGGAGTCGGGCCGGTCATACCACGTAGTGTACTTCCACTTCTTCTCGTAGTGGGTCATGCTCTTCGTCTCCCACGTCCACGGGTTCTTCAGCTGAGCCATGCGCAGATCCAGCTCCTGATAGAAGGCGACGTCGCGCAGGAAGTAAATGTGGCCGGGAAGGAACTGCGGCACTGTGTCCTTCACAGGGAGAATTCGGGAGGAGCGCTTGCGGGACAGGTCAACGGTCGCGCTCGACTGCTCGTCCGAGGGGGCTGGGGAGAACAGAAGCACCGTGCAGCCGGCCCGCACACTGAGCTCGAGGTAGTGGAAAAGCGATCGGGACGCGTGGTCGTTCGGCTTCAGTGCGGCAGCTGTCCACATGGAGTCCAGAAAGCGCACTGGGAATCCGGTGAAGTCCCCGAGGGCCTCCATAGTGTCGACGAGGCACGTCGCCGCGTATGAGCCAAGCGACTTGGCGTACGCCTTCTCTAGCAGCTGCACCCACAGCCGACGCGGGTCCTCGGGACAGCGCGCAAACAGCGGCCCTCTCAGCGACGCAGGGACGTAGTCGTCGACAAGGTAGGAGTGCCACCACCCATTGTGCAGGAGCGTCACGCGGTAGCAGCCCAGCGCCCTCTCCATCTTGCCCACGTGCGCGCTCACAGGATGACGAAACATCCATCGCACATGGGCAGGGAACTGCGCCACCGCCGCTATCGCAGCTACTACCGTGTGGTTGCTCAGCTCTCCCTGCTTCACCAGGAAGCAGGAGATCTCACCGCGGAAGAGACGAGTCTGCGAAACCTCGGCAAGGTTGATGTACTCTTCCGGCCGCCGCCATGTGACGGCCGGGATGGCGACTACGTCGAACTCGGGGCGGTAGAGACTCTCCGCACTCGGGCGGAAGTTGAGGTCGGTGAAGCGGAGGTGGTTCTTGAGGCAGCACTTGAGGTACGCCTGCTGGTCCGAGGCGCGGCTCCACTTGCCGAGCACCTTGCGAACGGCGTTGATATCGGCGTTGGTCTTGCGCAGTGACTGCGTAACAGACGGTGAGACGTAGTCCAGCGGCACCGGCACTCGCTTCGCCAAGAAGTGCGGCATATGCGCTACTCCACTCATGAAGAAGTACGTTTCTTCAGGCAAGACGGCGATCGTAACCTCCGTCTCCCCTGTGCCGGCGATGGGGGAGAGCATGGCGCGTTCGTTGATCTTCTCGTCGCCGCGCAGACAGCACTGCACGCGCACCACCATCAACTCCTGCAGGGTGTCGTTGTAGAAGTAGTACTCACCATTTGGGGTCTTGATCTTGTACAGCATGCCCTCCGCAAAGACCCGTGTGACGAGGCCGGAGACGCTCGGCTGGCCAAAGCGGAAGCGGGTAGATGGAATGTAGGGTGTGGAGAAGCAGTTGAAGTCATCGAACTCATCGGTATAAGGATCGTCGTCGTCTCCCTTGTCGCAGCCCTCCTCCTCCTCCTCAACCTGCTGCAGGAAGCGCTGTGCCTCCGTCAGGTTGTCCCCTGTCCTCGCTGCCTCCACCTTCTTGTCCGGCGAGTCCACGAGCTGCGGCACCGACTCACCACGGGAGTGATGTGCAGAAACCGCGCTGCGCTGTGTAAACTGGTGAGGGTTGCCGCGGCTAGTGGGCAAGCAAGCTAGCAGCACCTCTTCTTTGCGCTCCAGTAGCTCACGGCACGCCGATGTAGCGAGGCGATAGCGAGGCACCGCCTTCTGATGCTCCTCGAGGTAGTCGTAGACGACGTGTAGCACCTCAGGGTCCGAGACAGCGCACACAAAAGCCACCAATTTCTCTGCGGCAACGCGGTTCGCCGGTGAGATCTGCAGGCTGTCGGCAAGACCGTATTGCCGCGTCTTGGGACGTTCTTCAGGCAAAGCCGAGTCCGCCGTGAGACTCGAGGTGGACTCTATGAGGGCCACCTCTGTCGAACCCAGCTCGAAGGGCTGCACCACGTGCTGCAGCCCTGTGGGTGCAGGGGAGATGCGCGAGGGATCTTTCTTTGCCGCCCCACGAACCGGACGACTCCCAACACCGCTCGACTCCGGGGCTGCGGTGGATCTCAAGCAGGGTCTTCGGGAGCGCGGCCAATGCTTCGTGCTTGTGTTCGGCGGCGGCGGCTGTACCTGAAGCGAAGCAGGCTTATCATCCCCTACTGGTGGCATGGCAATGACGTCGGGGGACAACACCTCCGACTGCAAGCCAAGGCGACCCGCAGGCTTTCCTTTGACACCATCAGCGCCTTGCGCACCAGCCCTCGGCGCCTCAAAAAGCTCGACTGGCCGCTGACTCCCCGGTGCCGGCTGCGGCCTGCGGAGCTCGCGCCTCGCCGCAAGAGAGTTTACCTCCGTGGAAGCCGAGGATACCTCTGCCAGGCTGTTTGCGACGGATGAAGGTGGCGCCACATCGGTAGTGCTTGCCGCCGTTGCTATCTTCTCTGCAGGCGGCAGGGTCGCTCTCCGAATCAGCCGTGGCGTACCCGTCGGTGGAGTGGTGTCTGGAAACTTGGACAGCTGAGTCTCAGGCTGCTGCTGCACAGTGGCGGCTGCCGCTGAGTTGGTCGGCACACCAGCCACCGGCCCTTTCTTGCCGTGTAAGGGGGCAATGCGCCGCGGCGGCACCATGTTGATACGCGACGCAAGCCACAGCGGAGAGTCTGCTGTCGCGCCACCCTTGGTAAGGGTGGTGTGAGCGCTCATCGTCGCCGGTGCTTTCATTATGGGCGTAGGATCTTTGGTGGTGCTGGCAGCTACGGTCGGCGCTCTCCTTCCCTCGGTGGGATTCGTTGGGGAGTCATTAGTGACTTCCTTCTTCGCCTTTGGAGCCGCGGTGAGCAAGGAGTTTGCGCCTGTCACGGCACTCTGAAGTCCTGTCACGAGGCTAGAGAACGGTGTGATGTCCTGTCCCGGCGGGGTCAGCAGTCCGACAGTACCTGACGAACTCAAAGACAAGGAATCGTCCGCTTCATCGTCTGCAATGGGGCTGCCCAGTTGTCGCTTGGACACCTCGCGCAGCACCAGCATCTCAGTGCTGTGGTCATCCTCCAGCCACTTGGCAGCCTCAATCTTCAGAGACCGGGTGCGGTAAGGCGGCGGCTTCGGCTTTTTCTTTCGGCTAAGAGCCGCCGCCACGGCAGAGGCAGTCCCCAGTGCCCCACCCAGGCCACACAACTTCGGGCGCAAGGCGAGTGCATCGCTGCACTTCGGTGTAAAGTGCGTCGGCACAGCAGGAAGGGTGGGCACAACGACAGTGCTCACCTCGGTGGTACTTGTGGACTGATCGTTGCCATGGAGCCGGAATCCTCGCGAAATCCCAGGGCGAGGGCTCAGCACGGCAGGTTTGAAAGACGTCATAAGGGTTTCCTGGCGCTCCAGGGCGAAAGGCGCACCGGGACTGGGGCGGTACCCGCCGGAGCCTCCGTGGGACACCGAGTCGAGAAAGTTCGAGTCCGTCCCGTACGGGGTATGCGACACCTCCGAGAAGGGCAGTGAGTCGAAGCTGTCCATCTTCATGACGGACCAATTCGCATCTTTAAAGGACCCGGCTGGGTCGCTGCACATCATCTCTGAGTCGTCCGATGACGTAGACACCACAGCGAGCGGGACCTTGAGCATGGCGACTCTACGTGTGTATGCCCTCTCTCCCTCTGCTACAAGAGAGAGGAGGGGGAGGGGTGATGGGATGCGAAGCGACACGGCGACGCACGCTCTACTGACAGGGCAAGAGGAAATGAGAAAGGCGCACAGACGCAACTACAATCCAGCGTCAATGACACGGTGGAGGGTCGAGCTGATCGAGAAGGGGGAGGGCAAAAGACGGGCTTATCAACGAACAGGAGGATCGAAGCACCAACACAACGGGGAGAGCCGACAGAGGGGGAGGGAGGGGGCAGAAGAAACGGAAAACAAAAAGAAGAGAGACGAATGGCAACAATGATGGCGCCCCACTGCACTGCCTGGTGTTGGCGACACCACCGAGAAATCGGAGAGGTGGAGAAGAGACAAAGAGAAGAGCGTAGACGCAAACGCTCAGGTATGATGTGTGAGTACACCCGAGTAGAAGGCCACCCAGCGATGAGCACACACACACACACGCAGAGAGAGAGAGAAAGACACGCGCACACACATACATCAATTGTTGAATATACACAAAGTGAGAGCCAAATGAGTATCTCGTTTCCTCCCTCACGCAGCTCAGCACAAGTAGGAGCAAAGAAAAAAAAAGCGAAACAAATGCGACCTACGATCAGAGTTGCGTGACTGCGTTGCTGAGTGAGCACGTGTGATGCAAATTTGCCCGTAATCATCCGAGACACCCCAATGATGGGAGAAACAAACAGGCGAGAGAAAAAAAAGAGAGAGAGAAGTGACTTCAAGAAATCCCCTAAGTGGAGGCACAGCGGAAAGAACTCGTAAAGCAACACACACACACACACACGCACGCACATACACACATCAAGCCCAAGGCAGATGGGGAGGGGGAGATGAGCAGCAGCGGTGGTGGCAGGCGATGGTAATACTCGCAATGCAACAGTACCGTTCTGAAGAGAGAGCAGGAGAAGTGAGGGGTGTCTGTGTGAGTGTTTGTGGGGGAAGGGGGGTCCACTGAAA